>NC_091010.1:69220000-69375000 GCF_041146395.1 Eulemur rufifrons
CCGCGCCCCCACACTTCCCTCATGTGCTCCTGTGTGCTGGTTTTCTCTGTGCTGACTGGATGGCTTTGTTCCCAGAGTTTCCTGGGCACCCTCCCCTGCAGCGTGGTTCAGGATGGTCTGTGCAGGCGCCTTGAGACCCTGCAAGTGGGGCCTGGCCCCCCGGGCTCCCACCCTGCGAGCAGACAGCCCTTCCTGGGCTCGACCCTTCCAACACCTACAACACAGGCTCTTTTAGATAGCGTTTTTCATGCATTAATTAGTAACGTGGTGGTCCCAGGTGACTAATGAGTTAAAGAAAGAACTAGTGTGAGTGAATTTTTTTAAAGGTCATTTGACTCTAGGAAAACCTTTTTTTAAAAAGCATTTTATAGAAATGTTTCAATGGCAAAGTAAAATGTAAAGTATTAAGTGGTTTTTACTATAGTGAACAAATTGCCCCTTTTTATACCATTGACGTCTTCATCCACTACGTGTGGCTAGATACATTTGTCTACCGAATCCTCTGCTGGCTGAAAGACAACGTCCTCCCTGCAGGGCCACGTGGCAGTGACCCTCCTCGAGGGAGGAGCGCGGCCACCACGTGCAGAATCACACAGGCCATCGGCTCAGAAAACGCAGCCCCGGCTCTGATTCTTTCCCCAGATGTTTTTCACTTAGAATGTGGTTTGATTAAAGATGAGATTCACCCACCAAAATGAAGAAATAGCTCTGCTTGCTGTGAATTCCACACTGGAGATCTGTGTGCTAGTGGAAAAGAAAGAAAAAAAGATATCTAATCCAATTTCTGGGCTGCACTGACCCCAAATTGAGCTGAATTTCCATCAATAGCTTAACCTAAAAATCCTCCCAGCCTTCGGTGGGAGCCCGGGAACCCAGAGGCCGTGGCGTGGCGGCTTCAGGGAGGACCAGCGCTGCTCTCTCGAGCCAGGCGCTGCGCCTGGACGATAAATGCCCGAGAGAAAAGGTTCCGAGACGGCGGCCGGTGGAAGGGTCAGGGTTTGTGGGACAGTGGCTGGTGGGGCCTTGAGCGAGTGGGCGATCCATGAAGTCAGGACTGAGGATGGCAGCAGGCACCCCCAGGGGCAGGCGGCCAGCCCGCACCTCCCTGTCCCCCACTGCTGTCAGCACTGGCGGGTCCCGGGGCGGGGGGTGGAGTGTGCTCAGCATCCTGGCTCTGGCCCCGGTGGCCGTGAGCGGAGAAGCTGGAGTTCCAGCAGAGCGGAGAGGAGAGTGTCTGACAGCACAGCGAGCTGCCTGCCTGCGCCGCGGGTCCCCTGGGTGACTCGGACCCCTCCCTGGGAGGCGAGGGAGGCGCATGTCTGACCTCCTCAGCGGGCAGCCAAGACCGAAGAGGGGAGATTCTCGAGTGTGCACCCACAGAAGTGCTTTCAGAGGCCCCAGAGCAGACTTCAGAGACGGTCGAGAATTTGGAAGGGGTGGGGGAGAAAGAGAGCATCAGCGCTAAGAGGCCACAAGACTGCGTGAGGTGGACTGTCACCCGCAGTGGCTGCTGCCGTCTGTGTTCCTGGAGTGGTGTTGCAGGGGTAGGGGGCTTCTGAGGGAGAGGACCCTGCCCCCCACAAGTCAGCCGCTGGGCACAGCACACTGGGGCCTGGGGGCCGGCCTGTGTCTGCGGGCCCTCGGCGCCTGCTGGGTTCCCTGGCCACACAGGGCTCACCCACAGGGCAGGACGGCACGTGGGACCGTCCCCAGCCAGCCTGGGCACCCCTGGGCTGCATCCATGGTCCTGACTCTTCTGAATATTCATCGAGTTCTTCCTGGTTGAGCGGGGGATGCTTTGGGCCTTGGCAGAGCAGTGCTGTCAGCTCTGTCTTCAAGTCCCTTCCCAGACGGAATGCCCGGCCCCAGGTGGCGGCTCTGCCAGCCTCCCAGGACCCCTCCAGGGCTGGCCGGGACCATACCAGGTCACGATGATCTTGTCCCTGATCATTTGGTCATGCCGTCGGCTGTGACAGAAGGTAAACCTGGTCCAGTTTATACAGAGCATTTTATCGTCATAACCTCTGGATGCCTGTTAAGCCTTGAGGATCTGCTATGTTGGGGACTTCACGTCAGGTTATTAACAAAGAGCAGAGTCTGCTGTCCACCTGCTCTCTGGCATTAATTTCAAAATAATCTGAACTAAAAAGTTAAACCCATGTAGGCCTTAAAATCACCATACTTACAGCTCTGCCCTTTTGTGTTTGGAAGAGTCAGTTCCCAGTTTGCAGGCTTCTCAGGACGGCCAGCATCCTCGTGGTGCGGCGAGACTGCAGACTTGTTAGTAGTAGCCGATTGATTTTTACACACATCCGGGCACGATCTGACGCTGATCCTGCAGTTGCAGTATGTGCGTCCTTACTGGTCGAGGCTGATCTCCCACAAAGTACCGGGCAGCCCCCGGGCCCAGGTGGGAATGACGGGCGGCCAGTCAGCGGTCCCCAGGTGCTGATCCAATGTGACCTCCCTGGTGATGGCCCTCAACTCCCGTCAGCTGCCGGATCCCACGGAGGTTTCAGGCAGCACATGCCGTTACATAATCCCATGGGAAAGGCCTCTGATGAATGAGGAGGGCCAGGAAACACAGCGGAGTGGGGAGCAGGCTCCGAAGGACAGCGGGGAGGCACGTCACAGCCTCCTGGAAGGGCTGCTTTGCAGCACCCAGGCCCCACTGCCCAGGGTGTGTGGGAGGAAAGACAAAGATCCGTGGGTGTCAGGAGGCTGCAGTGGGCCCAGGTGAGAGGTGGAGGTGAGGGGCTCGTGGATGGGCATTTGGAATATGGTTGAGGGACAGGCCAGCCTGGGTCACTTGCTTTACAAATGTCTAAGAAAGAAACCAACCCTCCTTCCAACTCAGAGAAGTGGGGTTTCCCATTGAACATCAGTGGAAATCGCCTACAGTGGTGGTTGGACGTTTCTGCACCTAAGGAGATGACCGTGAGCAGCAGGGAGTGTGCAGCCTCCCCAGGTGGGCATCTGCTGTTCCCTGTCCCTGCTGTGCTGCAGAGAGGGGGTCTGGCCCGCCTGGGAGCCTGCGAGCAGTGACCAGGCTCGGCCTCGCTGGAGAAGGCCTGGGGCACGCCTCGAGCTGGGGGAGGCAGCCAGGGAAGCTCCTTGTCGGGATCTGTGAGGCGCCGCTGAGACTCTGGGCGGGTGCCCGGCTGCGGGACTGCCACGGTTTCCTGCGTTCGGCTGTGAGCAAAGACGCTGCCTGTCCTGCCGGGCGTGGCATGGAGGGGCCGTCTCTGGACATGCAGAGAAGTGGTTTGTGTGGCTGGAAGTCAACATTTATCCATCTTAAGGCTTGGTTACCCAGGAGTTTCTTGACAAAAAGTTAGAGACATGTTTCTTTCACAAATTACAATTTTAACAACTACACAAAGTCTGATTTTCTGAAGTGCTGAACCAGATGCCCTGGGAGACCCTCCTAGAAGCTGGTGGGAGGGCAGGACAGAAGCCTTCCCGGGTTAGTTTTAAAAGCCTGGGCCTCCGTGGCTGTCCTGTGGCCCTGCAGGGAGAGCTTTCCACAGCTGCTGTGCTGTTCACATGCGCCTTGTCTGGGTGTGGTGACTGGCACAAGCAAACACAGACGAGCTTGTAGGACACTTCGTAATCCTTTGAAAGGGAGAAAACATAAATGTAAGTCACTTTTTAGCAGTGAAGGCAGGAAGGAGCTGCTCCTCAGTACAGCCGTAGGTTGTCATTACGTGAGTAAGAGGGAATTTCACTGTGGATGGATTTGGATTTTCTCTTCTTGCTCACACTCACTAAATCTTGCAAAAGCACATTGTAAACACACAGGCACATGTGCTATCCGGGGGGAAACGTAGGGTATCCATAGAACAGGCATTGATTTTGCATTGAAAGAGTGTAGATGAGAGGTAACGTTTGTTTAAATAAACAGCAACAGCTGACAGTCCCAGGTACCCTGGCTGGGTAGCAGTCAAAGCCACCCTACTCCCTGGTATTGAGTTCAGGTCTCAGAAGGTTCAACAAGCTAAACTCTTTTCCAAGACCAGCCCTGAACTAACTAGACACGTCATGGATGCAAACTGTTGGTTGTGGGGGAAATGAGCAGAAAGGCCAAGGAGAGGCCAGGGAGTTGGTGCCAGATGCCGCTGCTGGCATCTCCTGTGGGACACTATGGCACTGTCACCTTACCTGGGTTATCACCCATCATGCCCTTAACTCCCTGAGCCACAGTTCACATCTGTGGCACGAGGCGGCAAGGCCTACTGTCTTGGGAGCCAGTTGTGTGCCATTGTCTGCAAGGTGAACACAGGGTTCAGCCCTGAGCACACGAGAATGTTCCTGCTCGACTGTCTCCTCCGCAGGCCTCAGACCCGGCAAGGAGAGGAGGTGCCCGCCTTGAGGGCTTTGGAAGAGTGGTTAGCATCCCCTTTCGAGGAAAGAGTTTTTGCCACAACTCTCAGACCAAACTTGAAAGTTCACCTTAATGTTCCACAGAAACAATATGATAAATGTCTCCTTAACTAACCCAAAAGAACTTCCACCCAGAAGACAGCAAAAGTAGTGACACTTCATTTTCTAAGTCACCTAAAGCCAACAAAAGTTCCTGGGAATTGGGTGAGCTTTGTGAATTGGGTTAGGGATTTGCCACCATTTACTAAGTTCTGAGTAATTGCAAAGAATCTCATAGAACGTGAATTGTATCTCATCTGGAGACAAACACCTTGTCCGGGGGATTTAAGTGTGTTTACCTGCCTGTGGTTGACACAGACTATTGTCCTCAGAGCTTCTGTTTCTTTTGGTGATTTTCTTACCCATCTGCGGCATTCCATCGAAAATTCAGCAATACACACGTGTGTGACCAGTTATTCGTGAGCAAGTCATGCTTTGTGAAATATGCCAGAGATCTACAGCTTTGTTTAACAAATACTTAATGAGGACCCACTGCATTCTAGGGACACAGGGGTCCAACAGACAGGAGAGGTAAAGTCCCTGCCCTAACAGTGCTGTCATCTTGGCTAGGCGTGGAGGTCAGGTGGCCAGAGGAAGAATAAACATGTAAAATGTTTCAAAGCTGGGTGCTGACAAGAGTGATGGAGAATTTGAAGTCAGCAGTGAAGGACAGGGTGTAGTTTTCAATGGGGTGATCAGGGGCCCCGCCAAGAAAATGGCCTCTGACAGCCCAGAGGAGAGGCCTGAGCTGGGGACAGCTTGGCCAGCTCCCCACACAGTGAGGGGACCCGCAAGGGCTGCAGTCCTTCATGTGTGCAGGAGTCTATACACTGACCCTTAGCAACTCGGCCTGATTCCATGCAGTGCTGGTTGTCATGGAGATGCCGAGAGAGGAGGATTTCCCACCCTCTGAATGAGTAGCCCCATCCCATGAGTGCACAGCCTTAACTGCCCCTTCCCTAATTGGCACCTCTGTACTATTTTCTTTGGCTGAGAAAATTCTTGTAAATGTATATTTAATGTGGTGTTGAAAATAGTCGTTTTTTTTCCCCCCTCCCCTAAAGATCATCAAATCTCTGGGGTCTTTCAAAACCTAGAGGTGATCTCCCTGGTCCTATTATTCTGTTTTGTTTTTGCTTTATTTATTTTTTTATTTTTTTTTTTTTAAGACCTAATTGTGGATTTTTTTCCCCCCCCTTTCTATGAATCCCAACTAAGGAACTAAAGTGGAAGATTGGCTTCTGGCTCTCACTGTAGCAGACGGGATAATTCTACAGGTGATTGCCCCGGGGCTCTGGAAGGGAGAGAGAAAGGCGCTATTAGACTAACGCAGCTCTGTTAGTGACTAGCGGTGCACAGTGTTGCCTTGTCTTGCCCCCCCCAAAACAGACACAGATCTGCTACTCTATTTGTTTTGTAAAATATGCATCGAGAGCAACACCAAAATGCTGAATGACAAGTGACCCCCCAGAACACGCCTGGTATGTGCTGTGTTGGCTTGCCAGTATTTCTCAAAGACTTAGTTGATTCTAATTCAGTAGGATTTTTAACCCCTACATTTAAAAATCTTGCTTGGAAAGTCCATGTTATTCCCATTAACATCAATGAGTTTTTCACATATCCAAATATCTAATATCGTGCTTTGAGAATTGAAGCCTACCCTGCTTTTAAAAACAGGGGATCTCGCCGTGTCCACTGGAGTTTTGCAATGAGTTGACATGTCCCTGGAAGAAATTATCTTTCAAGAAAGTAAGTTTAGTTGATTGAAATGAAATTAATTCCACATTTCTGTGTCATGATTTATTAACCTGATTGGCTTGCTGAATTCCAGCCTCTGTTTACAAACATCCCTCAGCCTGCGTGTCCTCTCTCGGCGTACTGGAGTGCTTCTCCCTCCCGTAGCTTTGGAACCCAACCCTGGTTCTGAAAATTTCCCCTGTAGACTACTGTGAGTTTAGCATTCAAGATTTTCCATGTGTGGCTATAATTCCATGCATAAATTTTAGCTCCACCTCTAGCATAGGTACCCTTTAATGTTACCTTAACATACTCGTTTTGGATTCTATGGTTGCCACAATAACAAAAATCCTTCATTTTGATGATTTCATGTTCTTGTTTCAGAAAATACTTGGAATGTAGCTGTTTCTGCCTGGGTTGTTTTCTAAATGCATTTGCTTGGAGACAGAACAGATCCTCCCTGTATAAGCAGCGTTACGGAGTGAGGTTCTTGGCCAAGCTCTCCCGAGAGCACAGGCAATCGCACTTGTTCCTGATGAAAGAGCTAAAAGTCACATACCCTGCGTGTTAGTTCCAAGGCTTACTAGCATTATTTATTTAACAATGAATGAGTGTATGAAATTTTGAAAAGCAGTTTAGTCCTAAAATATTCCATGAGTAGCTACCAAGACAGCTTTTTTTTGAAACAGTATTAAGCTTCAGAAAAAGTGTTCTAATGTTAATAGAGTGACATATGAAAACCAAGTAAAAATAAAATTTGAATTGAACTAAAGCCCTACTTAAAGATAGCCTTTTAAAGTGGGTATGTAAAGTTATCGCCTGGTGTTTGGGCACAAGGGGGGCGCAGAGTGGTCGTCCAGATGTCCTTGCTGCCCCTCTCTGGCATCGTGAGCTGTTAGAAAGTCATGCCCTGTTTCCTCTTTCATTGCCTGTAGGGGGAAGGGTTTTTGTGGGCCTTTGGTTCTCTTCTCCTAAAACAGCGAGCAATCACGTTGCACGATGTTTTGTGTTTTCGCTACTGATTCCAGCCATTTGCCTTGTCAAGACTAAGTTTACAGTTTCCTCCTTTCTCCTCTTTCACTTTTATCCAATTCTGATTTTTCGTTTCGCTGCCAATTGTGGTTTCATTTATTAATCTTTCTCATTTATTAATCTTTCTTTTTAATTTCCCGGAACACACGCTGGTGTAAATCATTTTGCAGTTAAAATATTACATTACCCTTTCTGCCAGCGCAGGGCGGCAGTCTGGGCAGGGCAGCGGTGACTCCGGCCGGGCCATCCTGGAGCCGGCTCTTGAGAGGCTGAGGTGAGGCTGAGCATCTGGGGGAAGAAGAAAACGTCGTTCCTGCCCTTAGGAAGCTGTTTTCTCCCTCAAACTTGAGATTTCAAAAACTGTAGACCAGCGCAGAGAGGACCAAGAACCTCGGGTGGAGTCAGTGGGGACATCAGCTGAGAAGGGCACCTTGTCCTCCTGCGAGCCCCGCGTCCCGGTCAGCTTGCAAGAGACTAGTTTGCAGATAAATATGAACATATTTGAAGTGCATAATCAGGAAAATACTAGTTTTATCAAAATTAACCCCAGTAGAGATAGCTTAACTAAACCAATTTACATAGAAGAAATAGGTCGCCTCAGCGATTGCCTCGCCGGGTGCCATCTTTCTCTCGCCTCTGCTTTGCGTTTCCGTGATGTGAAATTCGTGCTCGTGCTCAGGTTACAAGGGGGCGACCCCTCAGAAATGTGTGAAGCCTTCAAGAAAGACCTTTTCTGCTCAGGAGGAGGAAGCTCCCCGGCCCCTACCACCAAGAGTTTGCATTGCTGGAACAAGGAATGTCTCTTTCTGGGGAATGCCTATGTGTCACTGTTGACTCTTACAATGTTTTTCTTTGACTTAAATTTTTAAAGTAACACAAGTTTATTATTTTAAAAACATCAAATGTACAAGTATAGAAATCATTTTTCCAGGGGCCATCAGTCTTAGTCTTTTGAAATGAAACCCTGTAAATCTGTTCCTATTGTTTTAAATATACTTTCCTGTTCTTACCTGCCTTTACCATAAAATATACAGTATATTCTATTGTCAGTAGGACATTAAGATCATAATTTATCATAGGCTTTCCATAGCTGCAGAGTGTTCTATGTCGTGGATTTATTTAATAACCCTTCTCACTTTGAATAGAAATTAAGTTTATTTCCAACTTTCTGTGCTTTTACTATGTTATGACCATCGATGTGTATCTGTATTTCTGTAATATATGCAAGGATTTCTGTGGGATAGACTTCCAGAAGAGGAATTGCTAGGTCAAAGGGCATGAACATTTAAATTTTGGTGGACACAGCCCCCAGGCCCTTCAGAAGACTGTACCAGTCCATACTCCCAGCAATAATAAAAGATTATTCTCTACGTTGCTGTGGTAACTATCGAGGTCATGCACCTTTTTCTATGTTTATTGACCAATTGTATTCTTTACTCCTTTGATTTACTTATGCAACGTTTTTGCTTTTTTTTATTGTTTTTATTTTAATAACTTTTTCTTACAGTATAGCTATAAGTCCTTTGTCTGAAAAGTTGTAAATATTTTATTCTAGTGTCTTCTTTTAGCTGTTTGATGGTATCTTTTAGGCATGTTGGAGTTTTAAATTTTTCCGTAGTCCAATCTAATCTCCTTTTATTGGAGCTTGAGTTTTGAATCTTGGTTTGAAAGATCATTACTGCTGCAAGATTGCAAAAACCATTATCTTTTGCTTATGGTTTTGTTTTTGTATTTTTAGTTTATTGAGGATTTGCTTTTGTGTGATCTAAGATGTGATCTAACATAATGTTTTCCTATGTAGACAGTGTGTTTTCCCCACCACTTAGCCATAGGATTTCTTGTCATCTACCCTCCTAACTGGAACGTCCACTTGGTTTTCCCTGAACCTCCATGTATGTGGGTCTAGACAGAGGCTCTGTTCTGTCCCATTGCTTGGTTTGCTTCTCCTTGGGCTAGCTCTTTGCTGCTAATAAATGTGGCTCTACGGACAGTTTGATATGTATGTAGTAAGATATGTATTTTCTTATTCTCATTTTTAAAAATTTACTTGGGGGGTGGGGACACAGGAAGAATATAGAATTCAAAGGGTATGCACGTAGTCTGACAGGTTAGGAACAATTTAACCAAAAGGGGGGAAAGTAGAGTAAGGTCCTGGACTACTTGGGGGAGTCAAAAGACACTATTTCAAACCAATGGACCAGGAAGTTAAGGCTTAGGTAAGGAAAAAGGGGAATTAAAATAAGGGATACCAACTGTCCCAGCTCGCCTGCAACTGAGGGAGCTCCCAGGACAAGGGACTTTTGGTTTCAACACTGGGAGAACCCCAGTTGGACTGGAGCAAATGGGTCTCTCTAGAGATACCTGTAAAAGATACAAGTGCAAAGGTAACCACTAGAATAGAATTATATGCCAAATATTAAAGAACCTGAAAGGAAAAACAACAAAGCAAAGAGAAACACAGTAATGATAATGCGGTAATGACAATATAAAATAATCTGACAAGGTTGAAGCCATATCAATGAATGTCAAGGGGTTTTCTTTGCCTATGAAAATGAAGAGATTTCATGTTAGCTTGAAGGCAAAATCCTGCTCTGCACATGTGAGCAGCACACCTGAATCAGTGGTTCAGAGGGGAGGGGATTGGACAGTGATTCATCAGGCACATGGACCCATGGGGAAGCGGAAGCTGCCATCCTGGGTGTAGACCAAGTAGAAATCAGGCCATTAAGGCATTATTCAAGACGAAGTAGGACACTTTAGAGAATGCTAAAAGTCACAAACCAAAAACAACATAAAATTATATAAAGCCAAAACTATAACATATGCAAACAGAAAACATAAGTGGCTACAAGTAAGAAATGATATAGGAGACCCAATCAACATATCCAATCATGGACATATATTGAAATGTGTGCCCTGAGAATACATTTTTCTCAAGCATACGTTACAAAAGCTTATCAAAAATTAGATAACAAAGAAAACATTGTTTCACTGAAAGAATTGTTACAGGCAACAATTCTGATTACAGTACAATAAAAGTAGACATTTTTAACAAAAACAAGATCCTTCCACCTAAAAGCTTAAAAACCTATTAAATTCTTGAGAAGAAAGTACAAATATAAACCAACATAGTAGAATTTCTTTAATGATAATAACAGATATATTGAAGACAGTTTAATGAGTAGAGGAGAAGTCATGGCAGTAGACACATCAATAAAAATGAAGAAAATAAATGAAATTAGTACAAACTCAGAAAATTAGGAAAAATTAAAAGGGAAGCCAAAAAATAATGCAGGAAAGAAAATAATGAAATAAGGAAAAATCATTTATTAAATCAATAAATCACAGTCTAGTTTCTTTGAAAGAAATCAAAACCAAATCATTAGCTACCTTATTCATGGAAAAAGTGGGGAAAAACACTGTAAAAAAAAAAAAAAAATTGACAAGGAAATAACTATTGATACAAAAGTTTATAAAAAGCACAAGAGACTAGTTTGCAAATAAATATGAACATATTTCAAGTGCATAATCAGGAAAATACCAGTTTTATCAAAATTAACCCCAGTAGAGATAGCTTAACTAAACCAATTTACATAGAAGAAATAACATTTTGAAGGAACTACCTTACAAAATGGTACCAGGCCCGGTGGCTTGCACGGGGGTATACTATTGAATCTTTTGTGCAGATAATCCTAGTGTTACGTAAATTGTTTAAAAGCATAAGAAATAAAGGGAAACGTCCTGTATTTTTTATGAAGCAAATATAACCATTGAAACCTAAACCTAATGAAGATGATACATGATAAAATAAAAGCTAGAATAACATGGGGATATTGGTGCAGAAATCCTAGATAATAAAATATTAGCGAACAGATTCCAGCACCTCACTGATACTAACAGTACTCAGGTTTATGCCCAGGAATGCAAGGAGAGTTCAATGTTAGGAAATCTCTTAACTATATTGCAAGTGAATATTATAATCAAGTAAGAAGAAAAGAAAAAGAACTAATGCAAGTAACTTCTACACACTATACTCTGGTGATATGTACTCAATTGTAGAGGAGAAACTGCAAATATTCTTAGTAACTTTATTTTTCATAGTATGAAATTATGTGGATGTAGGTTGAGCAAATGACGAAGTACATTGATATTTTGGGGAGCGAGAGACATCAAGGAAGAAATTGGGGAAGCTTAATGGGAATTAGTGCTAGTGGAATGAGCTCCTTGTTTCTAAAATATGTGCATATATACCTGCTTCTTCCAGCTCTAGCTACTAAAAAGGCCTAGAAGCAGTAATTAAACCAGTGACAACACATCTAGTTCCCAGTCTTAATTCCAAAATACCACACCCCCCTGAAAGGATCTTACAGAACTTGGAGAAATGGCAGATTCCAGGACTGGAACAGTGAAGACACAAAATGAGCCTAGAATGAGAAAAATGTTAACGAAGTTGAGAAGGAATGATACAAAATGAGTTGAGAACTAGGGGAGGAGGAAAGGCCAATCTTAGAAACATTTGAGCAGATTCTTTACCAAAGAATACACATAAATAGAATATGAAAACATTTCTCAACATCTTAGCCCTTATGCACATTAAAATTAAAACCAAAATGAGACACTACTAAATACTTATTAGAATGGCTAAAATGCCCTGACAATACCAAGTGCTGATGAAAGTGCCCAGCAACTAGAATTAATACGTTCCTTATGGAAATGATAAATTCTAGCTGTTCTCCGAAACCATTTGACAGGTTTTTTTAATTAAGTGAAACCTCACTCACTGTATGACCCAGCAATTTGACTCTTAAATGTTTACCCAAGCGCAATGGAAATTTATAAACACACATATATATTTATACTCCAGTGGCTTTCCTGAGAATCACCCAAAACCTCAACCTCAACCTCAATTTCCTCAACTGGGGAATGGAATAAACCTGTGGTCCATCCATATGATGCAGTTCGAATCGGCACTAAGAAAGGAACGAGCTGTGTATACATACAGCACAAATGAATTTCAGAAGCATAGTGTGTTTGCAAGTGAAAGACACATCATTATCCCACGTCTGCGACTTACTGGAAAATGCAAAATCCCTGGGATGCAAAGCAGGTCAGGGGTATCCAGGGGGATGGGATTGAGGAGGAGAGGCTGACTGAAAGGGCCACAAGGGGGTCACTGGGGTGACGGGAACTTTCTACACTGGATCTTGGTGGTGGTCATGACTGTAAGCATTTGTCAAAACTGACAGAACTATACACTAAAAAGGGCAAGTTTTACTTTATGTAAATTATATCTTTAAAAAATGTTAATGTCATGAAAGACAAAGGCTGCAAAACTGTTCCAGCTTTTAAGGGAGACTGGGAAATGTGACAACTTAATACAACGTGTGATATTGTCCTAGAGGGAAAATGTGTGTTGGAAGAGAGAGAATGGGGCAGTTGACAAAATTGGTTGTGGATTGCATGTTAGATAAGAGAGTTGTATCTGTTTCCTCAATTTGCTGTGGTTACCTAAGAGAATATCCTTTTTCTTAGGAAATAAGATGTGTGATATACACAGTCAACTCTTAAATGGTTCACACAAAATTAAATCATAACGTATGCAAGGGGAGAGGGAGAAATAAAATAGTAGCAAGATGATAAAAACAGGAACCTGAGTAAAGAATATACAAACATTCTATGTTTTCTTATAACTTTCCTGTAAGTTTGAAGTATTTGAAAGAAACTTTTTAAATTAACTAAAAAATCTAAATGCTCTTGCTTATGTATTTTTTTTACATGATTTTAGAATCCACTTGTCACCTTTTACTTTTTAAAAATCCAGTTACAGGTTTGATTTGGAGTATGCTCAATATGTTAATTTAGGATCACAATGAATTTTTATGTTAATATTGAGAAAAATTTCAACTTTCTGGTATTTTTCTTTCCAGGAACATGCTATGTTTCTTCACTTATTTAGTATTTGTTTTATGTTTTTCCATAAAATTTTATACTTTTACTCATAAAATTCTTTTATATTTTTTGCTAAGTTTAGTTGCATATTTTTTTAATGTTTATAAATGAGCTTTTTAACTCACTGAAATTGCTAATTGGTTATTGCCAATATATGGAAAAGCTATTGAATCTTGTATTTTGCTATTCTGTTGAATTCTCTTATTCTAACATCAGTTCTCTTTAATTTTCTCAAATAATATCTGGAAATAATGACAATTTGGCTTTTTCTTCCTAATATATATGTCTATTCTTTGTCATTCATTTATCAGAATCTAGACAGTAATGCTAAGAGTAGTGATACTATTGTTGTGATATGCCAACATGAACTGTTCTGGAAGTTTGTGTTCCTAGTGTTTGCTATTTATGAAATATAAGATGTTAATTAACAGATGATTGCTGAAGTTCTTAGATCAATCTCCACAACTGAGAAGCATCTTTGATTTACTGAAAACCATCATATGTTGAAAGTAGCCTAACCCTATGTGATTGAGATACACTTTGACGGTAATATTGCCACAATTAACCCAATTTCTGACATTGTACTGTCTTGGGAATCAGATTTTTGAAGTGTCACCCATTCTTTTGAACCATTCTTGTTGTTATGAAGGGAATACACATGGAGGGAAGGGCACACAATGAATATTTGTGTAACCACAATGCAAATCAAAAAGTAACTCTGGGCAGCTCCTCAGAAGCCTACTTTGTACACCTTTCCACTGCTTTGCGCGTCTCCCAGAGGAAACCCCTAATCTGATTTTTCTGATAATCAATTTCTGGTTTGTCATTGTAGTTTTATCACCTAAGCATGCATGCCTCAACACTATAGTTTTGTTTTGCTTGTGCATTTTTGTTAACTGCTTATAAAATAAATTGTATATTTATGTCATATATTCCTTCATTTCCTGCTTTTATTCAATATTACAGTTGTAAGACTCAACCATACAGTTGCATGTCACCACAGTTTGTTCGTTTTCATTGTTGTGTAGTATCATGTGACTTTGTCACAGTTTCTCTTTCACTGTTTATGGACACTTGGTGGTTGCAGTTTTCTTGCTCTTACTAGTGATGCCCCTGTGATCAATCCTGGGTGTCTCTTGATGCACATGTGCCTGCATTTCTGCTGGGCATGTCCGGACACTGGAGTTGCTAGTCATGGGTGTGGGTATAATTGTCTTTTGTAGATAACACCAAACAGTTTCCCAATGTGGTTAAATCAGTTTAACTCCCATCAGCAGTTTCTGAGATTTCCTATTGCTCCACGCTGGTGTCAGTGTTTGATATTATAAGCTGCTTAACTTTAGCCATTCTTGTGTTTGTGTTTATGGAACTCATTATGGTTTTAGTTTACATTTCTGGAACGACTACTGTGATTGAACATATTTTTGTATGGCTATTTGCCGTTTGTATTCTTTTTTGAAGTGTTTGTATGTGACTTTCATCTATTTTCCTATTGGGTAGTCTTTTGCTGTTTCATATAGGAGTTCTTTATATATTCTGGATACGAATCCCTTGGCCATGTATGTTGAAAATATCCCCACTCTGTGGCTTGCCTTTCGTTCTTTTAGGTGTCTCTCTGTCCAGAAGATTTTAATGTTAAGGTGGTTAGGATTTTATCATTCTTTTTGTTTATGATTTGTATATTTTGCCATGTGTAAGAAGTCTTTTCTCCCCCATAAGAGCATGAAGATACTCTCCTATATTTTCTAAAACAGAGGTTGGCAAACTTTTTCTGTAAAGGACTAAATAGTAAATACTTCAGACTTCGTGGGCCACATAGGATCTCCGTTACAGATTCATCTATTTTTTTTAATAACCTTTAGATTTGTAAAAACCATTCTTAGCAGAGTTGATCTGTAGGCTGTAGTTTGCTTATTTCCTGTTCTAGAAGTTAGTTATTTGCTGTCACATTTAAAGCTGCAGTACAAGTTGCAGTTGCTCTTTTTGTCATTTTGGTTCACAGCATACGGTGTAGGCCATATCTTAACGCACGTGTATTCATCCCCACATGTGTGCGGTCACCCCTTTGTCACAAAGTAAATGAGTCTGTTTCTGAGTTGTCTGTTCCATTCAATGGCCTATTTTTTCTTCCCCATCCCACAGTATCCTAATTATTGTAGTTTTATAACAAATTTTTCTATCTAGAAAACAATGTGCTTCATTTCCTCTTTTTACAGCCGTCTTGATTATTCTTGGCCAAGACACTTCCATTAGCATATAAGTTTTAGAATCAGTCTGTCACATTTCGTAGTAATTAAAAAAATTCTTTGTTTTTGAACTGAGATGATTAACTCTATAAGTTGGTTTGAGAATTGATGTCTTCACAATTTTGAGTCATATCAGTGAATATGTTGTATTTTTCCATTTAGTAAGGTTATCTTAATTTTTCTCAATCCATAGTTTTTCCTACAAAGGTCTCATACATATTTTGTAGGATTTATTGGGTAGATGATATATTTAAATATATATGACCTATTAGAAAAAGTATGCATTTATCAATATTCAGTGTGTCCTTAAAATGTTTTTTGGAGTACACTGCTGAAAGCATATTGGCTTGCACTTTTCTTTATAAGAACATTTTTAAATGGTAGGACATGTCAGGTCTCCTAATTTTTTGATCTTTTTTTTTTTTTTAATCAATTTATTTTGTTCGACTAATCACTCTGGCTAGGAACTTCACTACAATATTAAATATAAGTAGTAAGAGCAGACATATCTTATTCTTTATGCTTTGGGGAACAAGAATTCAATCTCTTTTTTTTTTTTTTTTTTTTTTCCCTTCCTCCCCCCCCCCACCTCCTTTTTTTTTTCTTTTTAAGAGATTGCATTTTGCTGTGTTGCCCAGGCTGGCCTCAAACTCCCGAACTCGGGTAAACTTCCCGCCTCAGCCTCCCACTGCACCCAGCTTCAGTCTCCTTTATTCCTGATCAGTCTTCTGGCTGGATGTTTATCAATTTTATTCATCCTCCCAAAGTTCATGCTTCTGGTTTCATTGCTTTTTCTCTTGTTTTTCTGTTTTCTATTTCATAAATTTTCTCTGATATCAATCCACAGACATATAATTTTATTTGAGCATTTTTATTACTTAGAAGGCATTTATAAAATTCTAGTAGATTCTTCTCTGATGTTTTCCCTTTAGCGTAGTATTACACTGAAAACTAATAATTTCCAATTAAAGATTGGGTGGAAGTTTTTCAGTTGTACAGTTAAAAAGATTTTGAAATATGGATATTTCCTTTGTACTTGCTTTGGGATTTCCTCCCTTCCCCCTACCACCACCAAAAAAAAACAAAAAACAAAAAAACTGCTAGAACAGTAGTTTTGTGCTCAGAAATTATATCCCCTGTAATTTGTGGGAATAGAGATCCTGGGAAGCATATGAAGCAAGTTGACATTTCTTATGACTCCAATGTTACTTATTATCACAATTATTTCGCTGCATTTTAAGCATATAGGAACTGTTTTGCCTTATAAGTTCAGGTTGAATTTATTAAAAAATTATGGGTCTACAGCAAAAGCTGATTTACAAAGCTATTTACTGTTTGATAGAAATAATCGAAGGAAGTTCTGATTTAGAAAAATTTCATTATCAATCCTGAACTATAAAAATTACAATAAAACTTTACCACCACTGCTAATCCATTGAAGTGTTTTGTGATAGAGTGTGTCAGGATATCCAGTCTTAGTTTCTGATGAAATTTCACAGAATTGATTATGGTTGAGTCCATGAGTACAAATGAAGGGGACACTATTGATTACATTCTTTCAATAGCACATGATAGATTCAAATATTTTCTGCAGAATACCTGCTAGTAGGTAAGACAATGAATAACCCTAAACCTTATGTTTTAAATAAGCTTTGTCAATTTGTCCATCTAATCCTTTTTCTACTTCACACATTTTTACACCCATCACTTACAACACATCTTAGCAGATTTCATTTCAGGTGGTACTGAATTAGTGTTTTCTCAACTTTCTCTTTTTTTTTTTTTTTTTTTTTTTGAAAATCCATTCTTTCTTTGGATTTCAAAATCCTTTCTTTGAAAATATTGCCATGATCATAATTTGCCAACCCCTTGATCTAGGTTTTGACATAAGAAACTACAAAGAGGAGAGAAAATTTAAACCCAAACCAAGTATGAGAAAGGCCATAATAAAGAGCAGAGGTTAATGAAATTGGAAACAGAAAAAAAAAACAGAAAAATCAAAGAAACCAATAGCTTCTTTGAATTTTGAAGAAATCAGTGAAAATGATAAAATTCTAATGAGACTGAGACAGAGACACACAAATTACCCAAATGTGTATCAAAAGGGGAAATCAGTACAGATCCTACAGACATTAAGATTAAGAAGGAACGATTATAAGCAATTATGCAAATAAATGATAAATTAGATGAAATGGACAGAATCATTGAAAGACAAACTATCAAAGCTCTCTCAGGAATGAGTACTTTAATTGCTATGGTGGTTACATAACTGCATATGTCAGTACTCATTGGACTGCACATCTATAAAGGGTGAATTTTATAGTATATAAAATTTACCTAAATATACCTGACTTTAACGTATCGTTTAATGCAGTCAGTATTCATTTGATTTACACGGAGATTTACTACTTTTATTCTTTTCATCCTTCCTGTACCTCTAACTTTCCTTCCATGATAGTTTTCCTTCTGCCTGAAGAATACCGTTTAAGCAGTGGCAAGACAAAGCCAGCTCACGGTGCCTCAGAAGAGGCAATTCTTTATAAGAATTTTATGAGCTGTTTGTAAAACACTCATTACTAAAAATTATATACATTTACAGCTAAATACATTACATTTGGAAAGGTAACATATACTCAAGATTCATCCCTTCTGATTAATTTTACTGCTATCCCTGCCTTTGAGGCCATTGTTATGATGGTGTACTACTGAGAATCTTGTCATCTGTACACTCAACACTGTCACATTGGTAGCTTGAAGTCAGCCTTAGCTAGGGGTATTTACACAACAGAAATTAGCAATTCTACTAATTGGAGCTTTATTTGATTGTCTAGGCCAATGTCTGTAAACTATGGCCTGGGGCTGAACATTTTTTTTTTTTTTTTTTCCTGACAAAGTTTCATGGTAACCCAGCCACCCCTATTTGTGTCTTGTCTGTGGCTACTCTCACACCTCAATAGTGGCCCGGTTGTTGTGACTGAGACTATATGGCCCATAAAATGTGAAATATTTATACTAGCTGGCCCTTTGAGAAAATATTTGCCAACCGCTGGTCTATACATTTGAAAAATCGTATGTAGAAATGGCACGTTGCCCTGGGGGAGGGCACCTGCAGTCTGGTACCAGCTCACTGTCGTCGTAGGGATTAACATGATGGGCGCGGACCTGTGGTTCCTCGGAGCTTTGGCCTCAAACAGCTTAGTCCACTCCTACAGGGTGGACATTCAGATTCGGCCCCGATAATGGGGGTCACTGGGTCCTGCAGGGCAGTCTCTGCCCTCTCAGGGATGGTGCTTCGTCCCGGGGCAGAGGGGCCCCTGCACTGCCGTTTCCTCTTGCACCCTGGCCCAGAGCTGTCACTGCTCCTGCTGCATGGCCCACCAGTTTCTCAAAGCTGCCTTAAAATCTCACATCCTGATGCAGGAGAACAAACAATCCTTTCATATTAAAAACAAGCAAACAAAAACCCCACTCTTCTCTCAGCCCTGCCCACCTCCCGTCTCCGTCCAGGGAACGTGGAGCATGTCTCTGCCACAGCAGGATTTTACATGTCAGACACCCCTCGCCCCAGACTTCAGGTTCTCTGTTGTCTTCCTCACGGGGGAGCCCAGCTGACAGTGCTGAGCCCCAGGCCTGGCTCACATCCACCCCTGCCTTGGTCTTGTTGCATCTTGGAGGAGGCGGGCAAGGTCCAGGGGCCACCCCGTGGCTCCATCCGGGTGGGCTTGAAGCCGGTGCGGAGGGTGCAGGTTCTCTGGGACTGGATATATTAGTGGGAGAAATCACCACTGTATATTTTCAAATTAGTGGGAAGTGAAAGTCTAATGGGATATATAAATTTTTGGATGCCAACTCTAACATATGAAATCAGGTTTTGTGTGACATTTAATGTGAGTTTAAATATGTTTACTAAATATGATTTATGTTAAAATCTCAATGGAAGCTTGTGGAAAAAGTCGGACCTTTTTGCCAAACCTAATCCTTTACATATAAGTCTTCTGCTAAATATTTTAAAGTATTGATTTAAAGCAGCAATGTGGTTGCTTCTGTCTGGGTTTATGAGATCAACTGAACTTAAAATGCCTGAGACCTGTGCGTACAGCAGTAGTCTTGGCTATGAGGGCAGTGCCCCAGTTCCTCTGTCTTAACCGTCTTTAATATATGTGAAGTTGTCTCTGCTATCCTTTTCTATTAAACTAAATGCAAGAGTTCTTTGATATCATCATAAGATGTTAAAGCATATTGCTTTGGGGACCAAAGTCATCCAATTTAGTAACTACTCAAATGCTTTTTCACTCCAATTCTGAGGCCACTAATTCCTTAAAATAAGCATAAACTCCACAGTGACTGTCATTTTGAAGCTGTGCTACTGGAATGGTGATGTTCCAAAGCCACACGTGTTGCGGTGGGAACTGGATGCCTGTGGCGGATTGGTTGTCGTCTTTAAGGGTCTGCCGGGTTTGCCCCGTGTGGCTGGAGTCCACCCCATTGCTGGTTCTGTCTGACCTCTGAGCATCCTTTGCCATACGGCTCCTTGCTTGGCTTTGGGAGCAGAGCCTTGGTGGAAATGCGAATAGGTTTCTCTCTAGTTACACAGATGCCAAAGCAGAATGCAATCCTGAAAGGTGAAAAACCGTTTCCAAAATAAAAATAAAAGCTAGACAATTGTCTAGGAAGCCTGGGAAAACCTCAGTGGCTTTAGTCCTCTTGTGACACCAGTCCAGGGGCTGGTTGAACAGCCGGGATGCCCCCAGGGTTAGCATCCCTGGGGCTCTGCCCTAACTGATCTCATTTCATAGATACTCTCTAAGCCGGGTCTTTCCTGGCGTGCACGCGTGTGGAGATCCACGCTAGGATGCAGCAATGGGAGATGAAGATGGGGGCTCCCTGCCTGCCTGGCATCCACAGTCCTATGGAGGAGGGTGACATTCAAGATCCAGTGAACAAGGAAGTTCCCAACTGTGGCTGAGGGACGTACTGCCCAGGAGATGTAGCAGGCGTCATGAGAACGTCTGCCATGAGTCAGAGGAGGCCTCCTTGAGAAGAAGCTTTGAATGAGGCCTGAGCCACGTGAAGGGCATACATGAGAGCACCAGCAAGTGTGCAGTGTGACGTGGGACCTCATGGTACGCTCGGGACATTGGGAAGACCTGTGAGCTCTGTGCAGTGTGGCAGGGCAGAGCGCAATGAGGGCCAGGTGGGAGCAAGAGCCCCACACACTGAGGCTTTTGAGGGCACTAGGACACCGTTTAGATGGAGACACCGAGGGCCATCGCACTGGGGTTTTGGCTTTAGTCCCCATCACCCTGGCTGGAGAGTGCTTTGGATTTGCGGAGGTCGGGCCGATTCAGGCAGTTACCGGACCATCCTAGTGGTCTGGGCAGGAAATGGGGGAGTTTGGACTGGTAGACAGACGGTGACAGTAGTGATGTCTAGAAGTGGACAGGCTCTAGAGAGAGCTGGGGTTAACAGCAAGCACACTGATTACATGCGGAGGCAGAGAGGAGAGGAGGCAGCAGGAGGGGCCCGTGTGCCAGCGCATGTGAGCACGGTACCGGAGCCCCCGTCAGAATGGTTAATGGCAGGGGACCGGGAGTGCTGGGGACAGCAGCTCCGGTGTTGGGCCTGCTCTGTCTGAGGCCCATGGGACCAGCCGGCACACAGGTCGGATCAGTACAGGTCGGTGGGGGGACTCGAGAGCCATCCAGCTCTCAGCCACTGCCACTGTCCCCTAGGACGGAGAGCATCAGGGAAGTGGGAGGAAGCCCGCGTCAGAGAAGGATGAAGGACAGTGGTGTCTGCAGGAATGGCAGTGTCAGGCTGGTGGAGTGTCCGGGGGAGGGGGCACCGTTGCCCTGCAGCAGCCAGCATCACTCTCCTCACCACGCCCCGCCCGTCCCCTTCCCTGCAGCCAAGATGGGTGGCTTTCAGGGCAGGCGCTGCTCTATTGTAGCCTCTGCGAGATCCTGGCCCCACGGCATCGCTGGGTCACTGTGGCCCGACACTCAGGAGCACACATGAGGGACGGTGGAGGCCGAGGGCTGGGGCTGCCTGAAGGGGAGGACTTCCCGGCCCCAGAGAAGGCCTCCGGGGAAAGAAGAGCAAGCCCACCTCCCTCCGGACGACCTTCTCTGCAAAGTGTGTTTCTTCAGCGCACACTCTGCGAGGGTCCCCATGGAAGTGGCACGACAGTACGCTGGGAAGGGACCCAGCCTCGTCAGGCTCTCTGTGCCGTTGCCGGCAGCTGGAGTTACGTTCTGTTTAACGGGAAATAACCATGTGATAATTATAATCACTTTTAAATTGATAAATAGATCAATTTAAATAAAAAGAAATTCTTTTAAATAAAAGAAACCAATAAGAATGACTCTTCTGCACAAAAAGCACATGAGGAAATGAAATTTTCTATCTCACTGGGAATTTCTTGGCAAATATGCAAACAGTTGCGTACATTAAGAGTGTGGGAGCGAGATGGTCTCGTGTCCAGCACAGCACTGTCTGAGCACAGAGAGCGCATTCTGTGTGGCCTCAGACAGTAACGGACTGACCACCAAGAGTGTATTTTCCTTTTAGACAAAAACATTGATAAAAGTAGAGTTGTTAATTGGAGTCCTCAAGGCCCTCATCTTGGTGAGTCTGGAATGGTGACCCTCTCGCCAATAGCGAGTCGAGGTACCAAAGCCATCCCACCATCGGCGTGTTAGTGACAACTGCCCGAGGACGAGGTGGCCGATTCTGCTGCCGTGAACGTGACGTGTGGTCTCTGATGGTCCACGCGAAACAACAGACCTTTGGGGCAGGATTCATAGGAGTTGCTCTATATGGAACAGATATTTTTGAAAACACATTCCATGCCCATATTTTTTTCAGGATTATGGTGTTTGCTTTGTATTTTGCCCTTGTGACTTATAACTTCCTATTTATAATTTTTAATTTTTATTTAATCTTTGTTTAGTGACAAAGTCCCACTCTGTCACCCAGGCTGGAATACAAGGGCCCAGTCGTAGCTCACGATAACCTTGAATTCCCGGATTGAAGTGATTCTCCTGCCTCAGCCTCCCAAGTAGCTGGGATCATAGATGTACACCACCATGGCTGGCTAATTATTTTTTTTTTCATTACTTTTAGAGACAGGGTCTTGCTATGTTGCCCAGGCTGGTCTCAAACTCCTGGCCTCAGTGATCCTCCTGCTGCAGCCTCTTGAGTCACTGAGATTACAGGCATGAGCCACCATACCTGGCCTATTTATAATTATTTTTAACAATCTTATGTACACCATTTTCTTTCTGGATTGACCTGAGTTGGGCTATGCTCCACACGTTGGGTTTTGCTGGTTGCTAAGGTTACCCTGTAAATCAGCAAATCCCTAACTTCTCTACTGATCTCGACACAGTGGAGAAGAGCCAGCCTCGGGATTCTGCAGCCATACCTCATCTCTCTGCCCCTCTGAAGGGGAAGCCGTGGCAAGTTGCCGAGCAAGGCCCAGATCTGATGGTGAGGAAAAGAAAATCGCATGTCAGCCGTCATCAGGGACCTGTCATTCCACGCAGTCTCCCTGTGCCTCTCTTCCCCGGGCCCCACCTGACATGCAGTCTCAACACAGTGCCTGTCTCCTGGTCCCTGCTCTGACCCCAGCAGTGGCCCTGTCTTGCCCAGTGTGCTCCTGGAACTGTCACGGCCCACTGCAACGCTCCTGTCCGCTGGGCGGAGGCGCTGGCCGCATCACGGCTGCCCACTGCAGAGACCCAGGCCAGCAAGGGCTGCGGGCCAGGCAGCGGGCAGGCACAGGCCACCCTGGCTGCGGCCAGCACCACCGAGAGCCAGGCCAGCTTCCCGGGGCACCTGCATCGTCACCAGCAATGGAGCGCTGCTGCTTCTGATCGGGCCGGGCAGTTGCCATGAGAGGAGTGGCGATAAATTTAGATTCTTTTGGTGTCTGCAGGTCATTATTGGAATTACAGCAACTGGCTGTGAGGTCGTAAAGTTACCTTGACAGGTTGTGAATGCGAAGCCCGCAGTAACGGGGAGGCCTGCCCCGGGTCCTCCTTCGTTATCGGCAAGCATTGCTCCTCTCGGGGAGGCCGGGCGTAAAATCCAAAAGAGGAAGCTCAAGAAAAGCGCACGGCGATAGCTCCGTGCAGGAAGCTGCCGTGTTTCATCCTGAGCGGGAGGAAGAAAGGATTCGGGGTTGCTATTTGGGAGACCTGGGACAGTGCAGTACTGTGCCTCAGAGCTCACAGCGAAGGTGCTAGCGTTGGCCTGGCCTTGTTTCTGTGCCTTTAGTTCCTGCAGGTGCCCACACCTGCCAGGGCTGCTCTTGGAGGGTGTTCGCTTTGGCTGTGCCGCCGCGGCCCCGCTGCCTGCTCTGAGCAGGAGTGGGTGTCAGTGCCGTCGCCAGTGACGGGCAGGGGGACCCCAGGCTTGCGTCGCTGCCCGGCCTCTCGGTGGGCTGTGGTGGGGTGCACGTCACCTCCCGTTATTCAGGAACAAGGAAGAGAATTGTAACCTACCAAACAAGCATCTTTTCTGGGAAAATACATCTTTCAATTGAGACACCAGGAGACAAACTGGAAGGTATTTATCTTGAACCCTAAAGTGTGTGTTAAAAAGGTAATCAAACCCTCAGTGCCTGGGGCGAAATCCACTTCATAACGTTTTAATGACACCTATGGGGTAAAATATTTTAGCAGAATCCGCTCCGGTGCCTGTGTAGACTGTTTGGTGCGTGCGATGCTAAGCCGTAATGGAGTGTTAAGTCTCCTTAAAGAGAATCATAACATTCTTAGTAGAAAAGAAATGTCAGTCATAAGATTGTAAGATTTTATTATGTGCTCTCACAAGCAAGCAGTTCACAGTAATGCACTTGTGTAGAAAACTTAGTTTTATTAAATTTCGCACTTTGATGTGTCTACTTCCCAAACTTTATGCAGTCCTTGTGTGTTTGGGAGTTCTGGAAACAAGATCTGGGGAACTCTGGATTGGACCATGTTAGAACTGGGTCCTTTACTCCGAGACCCTTTGAGGAATGTGTCATGGCTTCTCGCGATGTCATTTGACCCATGAGCATCTTCGTCCCAAACCCATGGGAACATCTGTGTGCCTCCAGGGGCATGCAGCGCCCAGTTGGAGAAATATTGGTGTTTTTCCATGGAAATGTATATAACTAAGAAAGCAGATAAAATATAAGATGTTTCTTTTAAGAAAACAATCTTCTTAACATTGAGCATCTTGAGTGAAGTCACAGGATGTCGCTTTGGAACTTTGAAGTTGGGACGTACCATGTTGTATTTCTGTGTTGGATATTATGGTCACCAGCAAACCCAAGCTCTGTTTTCATCCTTTAATGAAAGAGTTTATTTTTTTCAGCACTGGTACACTGAGGACTTTCAGCCGTCTTACTGTAGCTTGATGCATTGAAACAAAAATGTTGGTTGTATTATGGGAAACAAACCTAATGCCTGCCTTGGTGAGTTCCAGCCAGACGCATCGCATATGCCAGACAACACGTCACTTTTATGGTTACAAAGAGAACTCCTATGTACTTCATGGGAATACAAAAATGTCACAAAATTAAAAGTAATTTTTCCAAAATTACTGTGACTGAGCAGATCATTCCACTCTCCGTTCTACTCTTCTGATCCGAATCCCGTAGTTTAAGTGTAGAGGCTGGAAACGTCTTCGATTTAGAGCGGCGGCAGCAGCGGCGGTGCGGGGCGTGCGGGGCGTGCGGGGCGTGCGGGGGCGGGCGGGGCCGTGCGGGGCCGGGCGGGCCGTGCGGGGCGGGCGGGGCCGTGCGCGGTTCAGCCGCAGACGGGCGCAGCCTTCCGCAGACCTTGTGCTTCTCCTCGTTCATGTCTTATCCGTTTGTGACAGCGATTACATGCTATCGTAGAACAAGGAAGAGGTTTTTTTAACCGACTCGTAGACTTTCTGTGAATTTTCATTAAGGTTGGTGAATTGTACAAGCTGAGGAAAGCCAAGACAAGCGAGTTAAAAGCGACTGGCACGTAGGCCAGCCTGAGTTTGAATTCTATTTCTTCGGCATGGTTTTGGGCCCCAGCACCGGACTGTAGTTGTGTCGTAATGAAGCCCCCTTTCCAGGGCCGCGGTGGGTTGTGGCAATTGGTGGAAGGAGAAACCACCTCCTCCTGGGCACCTGTACTCCGTTACCCGTTGGCATTGAGACGCCCAGGTGTGGAAGGCAAGGCTGCCGGAGCTGCGTGCCAGGAACGTCTTGTTGCCGCTCGTTCCTTGCTCCCAAGATGTTTTAGCACAAACTCACTGACGCTGAACACGTCCCAGCGACGCATCTGGAGATCATTTGTCCCCGGCTCCAGCGCACAGTAGGGAGGACGTGCCCGGTGGCCAGAGCCTTCTCGGGCTCTTCAGGGTCGTGTTGTGGGCCACAAGGCCTCGGCTCCATCTCTCTTCCAGGTGCCGCGAGGGGCTCACCTGGACCTTTCAGGACGTCGGCGTCCCCGGGCTCTGCCCCCTGCCGCTCTGCCTCATGGCCACGCGGTAGGATTTTCCAAGTCTTTTCCCCGGCAGGCATCCGTGTTCTACCCGCTAACCCCGGTGATGCCAGGATGTTTTCTTCCAAAGTGAGAAATGCGTTTGCTTTGGGATTGAGCAGTGGTGTGGCTTCCTGTGACACGCAGACGTTTCACCTTTAAGAGTCAATGTGTCCTCCGTAGCCCGACCAGTGACAAGGAAGACCTATTTGTTGTTTTGACTATTGAATCTTTCTTTGCTTATTTTTAATTTTCTCAAATGTCTCTGGGGGGAAGTGTCTGCGGCACCTCGCACGCTGCGGATACACGTCAGTATCACTGAACTCACTTGTCCTATGGTGGCATTGTAGTATTTATTTGAGCTGGAACATAATGTTACATTTTAACTACGTTTATGATATATAGTGTGTTTCTTACTTAAATCAAGTTTTCCTGGCATACCTCAGAAGCGTGCCCAACCTCCCATCCCACAGAGACAAAACTTCCTGCAGGGACCCCCACGTTCTCCGACGGCCTCTGCTGAAAGACGGCACGGGTGGCTGTTCAGCTCTGAGAGATGTTATCCGTCCTGAAAATTTGTCAGAATAAGAGAATTCCAGAAGGATCAATAACATGCATTACTTTAAAAAAAAAAAAAATATGCACTACTTTAAAAAATTATGTTCCTAAACTTCTGCAAAAGACCCTGTAAAAAGATGATGAAGAAACAAGTCAGACTGGGAGAAAATATAGTTGACCCCTGAACAGCACGAGTTTGAACGCTGAGGGTCCGCTTGAACGTGGATTTGTTTTAACCAAAAGGATCAAAAATATAGTATTCACAGAATACAAAATCTGTGTAGTGTACATAGAGGGCCAGCTTTCTGCATACACGGCTCTCGGGGCCGACCGTGGGACTGGAGTATGCACGGATTTTGGTGTTCACAGGGTCCTGGAATCAACCCCCTGGTCAGGCGAGGGACAGCCACACTTGCAAATCCCGGATCTGACACAGGACCTGTGTTCAGAACACAAACACCGTGAGCTCAACAGTAAGAAAATGAACATTCCCCTTAGAAGATGGCGAAAGATGTGAACAGACCCCTCATCGGGGAGGATGTAGGCATGGCAATAAGCACGTGGAAAGGTATTCATCGTTGGTCAGCAGGGAAATGCAGATCAAAGCCCCAGCGTGATGCCACTGTGCACCCCCCGCCACTCTGAAAGACGGAGCAGCAGTTGCTTACGAAGTCCAGCAGCCTGTTTCTGTGTGACCCCGCAACTGCGCTCTCGAAGCTCTGTCCGCACAGAAGCTGCGCACAAATGGCGCCACGGCAGCTTTACTTGTAATTGCCCCGAATTGCAAACAACTCAAATGTCTGTCCAACGACGACAGATAAACTGTGGTTCCTCCATAAAACGGAATATTTTTAATAAAAATAGAAGAAAAAACTCAACCATTGAGATGACGTGGATGGCTCTAAAGGGCATTGCGCTGAGTAGGAAGCTAATCCTGAAGGTGGGGTTTTACTGACGTAACTCTTTAAATGACAAACTGACGACGGCGGGGAAGAGACCAGTGGTCGACAGCGACTAGGATGAGAGGAAGATGTCACCTGTGGGAGGAGCACAAGGGCCGTCTGTGCGACGGGACAGCCCTCTGTCCTGCTTGGGGTGGTGCATGTATGAATCCAAATATGAAACAAAATTTCATTTTCAAAAGCATAATTTTTAAAAATTTTGTTAGAAACATTTAAGTAACTGTCTGTAAAAACTGGTGATGTCCAGATAAGGTACGTGGTCTGGTTAATAGCGTCGTGTCGACGCTGGCTGCTGGTTTTGGTGAAGTGGTGTGATTGTGGCGCAGACGCCCATCCAGAGCGGGGTGAGTGTGTGCACAGTCTCTGCTGTAACATGTTTCTTGTGACTCTTCAGTTATTTCAAAATACAGCATTTTAAAAATCTGTCCCTACAACATACCAGGTTTTTTAAAAAGGAGAGAGAACGTTCAGGAGAGCGGGGAGTGGCGTTGGCTTTGCTGCTAGGAGTCTTGGAAACCCAGCGTTTCCCCACGTGAGTTACTGGGGGAGGGGCCTTGTGATGAAAATGAGACCCAAAGCTAAAGGTGATTGTTTTTCACCCCATGCAACTTAGGAAAGAAAGGAAATTCTTAGGCTAGAAAAATTTGTGCTGAACTTGATACTTTTCGTTTGCTTATTCTTTGATTAGCCTCTTACCTTACATTTTAATGACTTAAAAACTTGGTCAAGAACTGCCAAAGAGAAAACGTCCTAGTGAATATTGGCTCCCATACACGTGGCAGCTTTTAACAATGTGCAGATATGAAATATGGAAAACTTCGTCCCGACATTGATCGCATTTGAAACTTCATACTTTCTTAATTCAGTCTGTTATTGACAGTAATATATTTTAACTCAAGAATGTGTTCATTCAGTGCATATCGACTTGGCTTGTTAAAATGTTCACAGTACATGCTAACATTGGATTTCCTGTCATGGTGACTTAAGACAGGAGGACAGCAGTGAGTGATTCCTGCCAGTCCAGGAACTTTCCCTGGAACCCCACTTGAATGGTAATAATCTGCTCCTGTAATTGCTGTGGAAAAGGGAAATCCTCTGGAGGTTTTACATCTAATCATTTATTTATAAATCTGTAGATGGTAGTCTGCAGAATACGCATCGGGGGTCAACTTTGTGCTCAAAACAGTTGCCTGATGTTTACATTTCGCAGTGTATTTTTGTAACAGTACCTCCAGCCCCCATGATCACAAAAGGACCCCAGCTTGCTGGTGTCTGCTCCCTGCTCATCCCACGGCCCAGACACTTCATTACCGATGCCTCAGCAGAGGCCGGTCCCTGCTGTATTCACTGAAATGTGCATGTTTTTCCATCTCATTAATTCAGTCTACATACAATTAATTTTTGCCTATTAATAAACCCCTTGGTGCTGGCGACAGCTATCTAAGCCACTTCACCTAGTGTGGAATGAGAACGTGTACTTGCAAATTTCCACCCCTGGTCTGCATTTTTATAGTGTTTGGGAGTCGGAGGGTTCGGGTGCATAAATCAGGCATTGCGAGGAGATGCGAACTGCCGGAGAGTCTTGGTTTAGGCTGGCTGATGGGGAAGTTTGAAATATTGATTAGCTCCACCTTCATTTAGGATAGATGGAGATGTTGGGGGGCCATCCTCACACATTTGGGGTGGTCTCAGGCCACGGGCAAACTTGTTGGAGCCTTCTATGGAAGATCAAGTTTCCTTTTCCACAAATAGAAGTCCTCCCCAATTTGGACAATCCTTACAGGAGCTCTTTTCTGTGTGTATTCAAATCTCAGGTTCCCAAAAAGAAACATCTAATTAAGTCTCCGAATACAAGCAGGTACATGTGGTAACTACTCCTGTTGAAAGGGACAAGGAAAAAAACAAAAAGTCAGAATGGAGCCTTGATATTGAAATGAGGCACCACCTTCTTCGGGGACATTCAAGGAAAGTAAGTTCCCCAAGATCTTCGTTCTGCTCCCAAGTCCTGGGACAGGTATTTGCCATGAGTGAACTCGCAATTCAACACCACCGGCCAGAGGAATGTGCACAGTCTTCTGTAAATGTTAGGGAGTCTTAGATTTCTTGCCTGGATTTGTAAAAATTACAAGTCACAGCAAGAGTCACCTGGGAAATCCAAGTGTCAGTCTCTGGGAACTTGCTGGAGTAACCGGACTCTTTCTAAGGATTTGCGTCCAGGACGAGAAGCTGGAGCTCCAGGGTAGCTTGAGTAGCTGATGAAATTACAGGTGGGAAAAACTTGAGTGCCCTTCCTGGTAAATCTGTAAGATGATGTCACATGAGGTTTCCAGAAAGTTCTGTGAGGGGATTTAGCCAGTGTCAGTCATCTAAATTGGAAGCAGGTGATTGACTAAAAGTCAGATAAACATGCTGACTTTCAGATACGCCATATGCACATCAAATGTGTGAATCGTGATGATTAACAAGCATACTTAGCGACTTTAAAATGCATGTACAATGAGATGAGTGTCCAGTTGGGATTACTGGTGATGAAGCACAAATCTTGCTGGTGGTGTCAGGGCTTCCTGCCTGGCCCGGCAGCCTTACCGGCTCACGCTGGCCCCTTCTCTGCCCAGGGCAGTGCACACCCACAGAAAGGCCAGTTCTCTCCTCTCCTTCCCTGGGTCACACCTCTTAGTCTTCCCAGGCTCTTAGGAGGGAGGCGGGACTTGTGCCCCACAGCCTGTGGGCCCTGCCCTCCCAATCCCCTGGCAGGAGCCTCCGTGGGGGGCCTGGCCCACACGGGGAGGGGTCCCTCCTGCTCAGCCCCTGTTCTGCATCCCCCAGTGATGTTTTCTGTAGCTAAATGATACATAACAAGAATTCATTAAATAGCTTGTGCAGTGAGTAAATGAGTTAATACTGGCAGAGCCATGAATTTCAGGTTCCTGACTGTGCATTGAGCTCATTCACAGAAAGTCGTGTAAATAATATCTGATCCTTACGAGAAGTCTAATGCAGAAGCCATTAGTTAGCTCTTGAGAGGAGCAGGTAGATCTCGCAGCAGGTGAAGTCTCTCCTACTGTCATGTTGAATTGTCTGCATGCCCACGTCTTTCTCTGCCCTGTCTCTGTGTAATTCAGTGAGAAACTTTCCTATTTATATTCTTATTTATGTGCCTGTATTTAATTCCCTAGTTTTAAAGATTGGCCAATAAACCTTTTCTTCCCTTTTGCCCTTGATTATTCTTAAGTTTAAGACAATGCACAGTGGCAAATGTGCTTAACAACCATCCTTCATCTAGTTCATGCTACTTAATGTCAATTATGAAGAAAATTACTCCTCTGGCTTCAGAAGTTTATTTAAATCTCTTCTGAGAAAAGTGGCAGCTCTTCAGACTTAATGTCCAGAGCAATGGAAACAGACCGACATTGGGAGACACAGACCGGTGGATAAGTTAGCAGGAGCACTTTTTTCTTTTTAAAAAAGAAAGTAAAAAAAAAAAAAAATTATGTTGTTATAAATTGAGTCAGAAAAATAAAAAACTCAGGGATCTCTAAATCAGCTTCCAAGGTGCTATCAAGATGGACCAGTAGGATAATTCTACATAAATAAGAAAGGAGGCAGGAGGCCTTGTCTTTGTTATTAGGTCATTAAATACAAAATGTCCGATTTTGAATCAAAAGTTTATTGTATCTCGAGCAGTACAACTAATCAAAATATGCGCCTAAACTATCCACATAGTCTTGCCATCTTAACAGCAGCTTGTTTACGCCAGCAGCAAAGAAGCCTGGAGAGCGAGTGGTGGTGAAATCACAAAAGGAGATTTCTACAGCTTGTTGATAATTGAATATTTTTCCTTGCAAGAAGGGGTCCAAAGCCTGAAGAAGCAGTAGTCAGTTGGTGCAAGGTCTGGTGAATATGGTGGATGACAGAGAGTTTCCAAGTCCAGCCTCTGTAGTCTGAGCAGTGTTGTTTGTTCGACATGTGGTTGAGCATCCTCTTGCAAGAGAATTGGCCTGTCTCTGTTGACCAGTCTCTCAACAGCTTAATCGCAAGTATCCTCATCATTGAGTCCCATTGGTTGCAGTAGACATACGCTGTAATGGATTGACCAGATTTTACGAAGCCGTAGTGGATAATACCAGTGCTGGACCAGCAAACAGATACCCTTAGCTTTTTTTTGATGAATATTCAGTTTTAGGCTGTGTTTCGGCACTTGATCTTTATCCAGTCATTGTGCCAAATACTTGCAATTGTCAAAAAGAATCCATTTTTCATCACACATAACAATACAACGTAGAAATGGTTTGCCTTTGTGTCATGACAGCAAAGGCAAGTTTCAAAATGATTTCTTCTGACGCTCATTTAATTCATGAGGAACCCATCTATCTAGCTTCTTTACTTTGCCAATCTGTTTCAGATGGTCCAATATTGTTGGAATAATAACGTCAAACCTTGCTGCTAATTCATGAGTAGGTGGAGATGGATTTGCTTCCCCCATAGCTTTCAGCTCATCATTATCCACCTTGGGTCTCAGGTCATCCACATAGCTCATTTTCAAGATTAAAATCCCCAGAAGGGAACTTCTCGAACCATTGACATACTGCGCGTTCATTAGCCACGCCCTTCCCAAACACTTCATTGGTATTTCGAGCTGTCTGCTTGCATTGGTTCCACAACAAAACTCAGATTTGAAAATAACTCAATTTTTTGACTTATCCATGGTTTCACAAAAATTGTTCTAAAAAAAATCAGAAAGGTAATCACAAACCAAACTATGCATTTGAAAGACTGAGGATGCACCTTCATAATAAACATAAAACAGGAAGTGTCAAAGTGAAATATCAGAGAGATCAACTGTCTTAGTACTTAAGGAAATCAGACATTCCAGACTGAATGACCTAATACTCAATGAGGATTTTCAGGGTAAGGAGGCTGTCTGTCCTGGATGATGCTTTCCATATGCCAGGTGTGGGTGAGATCACGTGAACAAATGGTGTTTCAGGAAACAGAAGTCACGAATTTGAAGGACATGATTAAGGAAGACCAAGCAAGAAATGAGGAAGTGCTTGCTCTGTGGCCTCCAATGGGTGGGGGCATCTTCGGTACAGCTGATCTAGGCAGAACCAGGGCTTCTTAGAGCCACCCCTGAGAACAAAAGCGTAGCTACCGTGGGCTTGTCCTAAGGATGCAGCTTTCTCCTCCTTGGTCAGCAAAGCCGAGAGAGGAAGTTCTGAGCTGCCCGAGGGTGGGGCTGTATTTTGTTCATCTTCCCATCTTAGCAGCTGAGACAGTGTGTTGCAAATAGTAGGCTCTTGGCAGTATTTCTGACCCAAGGAGCAAGGACGACATTCCTAGTCAGAGTGAGGTAGGAGAACCCCCCTGCACGTGTCTCCTGTCACTGGCAGAGAGAGGGCTGTCCCCAGTATCAGACCTGGGGACATCTCTTGTTTCCTTGCAGCTCAGGGATGTTCTGAAGTATTAGTAGTTTTTTATTTTTTAGAAAAAAGGCATTTGTTTCTTTTTGATTCTTTGTTTCTTAAAATGTTCAACACAGTCATTTCTAGTTTATGTATTTGATTTCACTTTTTCCCATAAAATATTTAATTGACAGTGGCAAGCCAGGGCAGTTTGCAGTTTCTCCAAGCTTGGGAGTTCAGCTCCAGACCCCATGGCCTCCCCGTTTTCCAGCTTGATTCTTGAAAATAGAAATTAGGTTTTTTTAATTACATATATAGTAATTAGGAAGATGTTCAATTTTGAACAGGGGGACCAAAAAGAGAGCAGTAGCTCGAGAGTTATGAATACTTTCTTTCCTGACTTTTTCTCAATTATTAACAATGTTTTTTAAAGACAGTGGCATGTTAGTCTATTTTCTTGGTTGATGACGCCAGCTCTTTTGAAGATATTTTGCTCTCAGGCAAAGGGCCATCTCTCTTGGAAGAGCTGAGAAGATTCTTGGCTTAGCTCTTGATCAGACTCCGCCTGCTTGGCCGAGACCGGACAGGCTGCTCCCAGGTGCCTCGTGCTGCTGCGTGGGATTTCGGATCCTGTGCCTGCTAGGAATTGCTGCGCTCGAGCCACACGGCAGTGCCCAGGAAGGGAGGGGTGACAGGCCACTATAAATCTGAAACTGGATAATATTTACATTACCTTGTTTGGCCATTTAGTATAGAAATGGAGAGATGTTAAAAATTAAGTCTTTGAGTACAAAAGCAGCAAACTGATTCAGATGGGTCTGAAGTCCACGAATGCCTCTTGGACCCTGGGCAGAACTGAGAGTTGAGAAACATGAAATTCCCTGTGTCCGTCGGATCTGGGTCAGGCAGCCATTTCTTGGCTGTTTCAAGTTTTGGTCAAAACAAAGAGACACGCAGCAGAAGCACAGTCTGAAACTTCGTTCATACCACGTATGTGCTGACGTGCGTCCTAAGCAGTTGAAGAAGTTCGATTATTCCTTTTGGAGCGTGCAGAAAGAAGTCGATTGATAACACCAATAGTCTTTGCAAGAGTACAGTAAAACAACAGAACACACCAAATATTTACATTTAGTCAACTTTAGTGTAAATGCTCGAGCATCTTTCAGTATATTCCTTAACATCTCTTTTCCCACACCTTCCTTCACCTTGAAATTTTTACTCACTCATGAACAACTCATCAGACATTGGAAGCTTGTCACAATTCTCTGTGAATGATACAGGGATGTCCAAAGGTAAGGGCAGCCTTTACTTGTGGGCACCATTGAGCCATGAATGGAGCAGTTCGAGGTGCCCCATGCTAAGGACTTAAGGGTGGCGCGTGGTGCTAAGACTCAGCTGGCAGGGCCAGGGTGGGCAGGCCACATTCCAGGTGCAGGGACTGCAGGAGGGAAGTCCCGGCTGGGGAGGTACAGTGTAGGACCGGGAGGGGCCAGCTGGCCAGATTGCCTGGAGCTGGGGATTAATCCAGGAGAGAGCCTGAGTCCCAGGCCAGACCGCGAGGGCCTTGACTAACAGCCAGATGCAGGGCTTGGATCTGACTCCGAGTGCATGATGAGGAGTCAGGGAGGTTTGTGAGCAGGATGGTGACATCAACCGGGCAGGGTTTTAGGAAGATTTATCTGGTTTTGGCAGGTTCTCTGAATGTGACTGGAGTGTGGAGAGGCCAGTTCCAAGGCTCTGGTGTTTTTCCAGGCTGAGGATGGGAACTGTGTGCAGTGGCAACAAAAGGGGAGGGAGATGAGAGAGATCGAGAAACAGAACTGGCAGGAGAACGTTGGGGCCGTCGTGAACGCGATAGGGAAGCCGGGGAGAAAGCGGCATCTGGTGTTGCCAGTGGAGTCGGAGGTGGTAACCAGCTTCCAGGGGGCCATCCAGGGTGGCAGGGTTGTGTCTGTCCCCTGTAGGTCTACAGGGAGCCATGGTCAGGGTGAGGGGAGCAGGAGCAAACCGAGGAGGTGGAGGGGACCTCGGGCAGCCCTGGGCGAGGCACGGGCAGGGTCCCTGGGGCAGCGCACGCCCTCGGGGCAGGTGGGGGGTGGGAGCATATAGAGAAGACATTAGCTTGGATCCTTGGGGCTCATTAGCAGCCTTTGAGAGAACAGTTTCCTTGGGGCTGTGGTTTTCAAATAACATCATGGAGGAAGGAGCAGAGAGGCTTGACAACCAAAGGAGAAGGCCCAGAGAACCTAAACCCAGCAGCGGTGGGAGTTTTGGGGGGCTGTGAAGAGGAGGACCTGGGAGCCTATACCTGGGTTTCTCTCGGCTCGAGGAGGGCTCTCCATCTGAGGACCTGCCGTGTCCGTGTGCTCCCCCGACTGCAGGTGTTCGAAGCTGGGCTGGAGAGGACACCACCCAGCTACTGAGGTCAAAGCTTTGGATTCAGCCCCTGCTGTGGTGCTTCGAACTGTGTTGTCTTGGAGAGTTATTCACTCCTTCAAGCTTTGGTTTCCTCACTGATAAACACAGATCCAGATACTCAGCTGCTGTCCCGTTATGGGGACTCGGTGAGGGGCACGCGGACCCCCTGGCGCAGGGCGCGTGTGTGGCAGGTACGCAGTGAACGTCAGTGCGAGGATTCGCGGGACTTTGTTATTCAGTGCCACCCACCTGTGGGCCGGGCTGGTTGGAGGTAGGACTAGCAGAGGAGGTGGTACTTAAACTAGGAGTTGAAGTAGGATTTGAATAAGGGTTTAGATTTGGGGATATTGCGGGTGTGAGGACCAGCATAGAGTGGTAGGGAATTGGGAGTGATGGTGACCACGCGCACAGGCTTGGGAGGCAGCTTCCAGGCGGAGGAGAAATGCTTGGTCAGTGTGAGTCCAGACCAGGGGCCCACGGCCGGCTCCTGTACAGGGCCAGACAGGGAAGAAATGTCTTAGGCTTTGGAGGCCACACAGTCTCTGCCAACTACTCACCTCTGCCTCTGCTAGACAAATGGGCGTGGCTGAGTTCCAATAAGACTTTATTAACAGAAATAGATGGTGGGCTGGGTTTGGCCCATGGTGGCATGCCCACCCTGGACAGCCTGAAAATCTCACGTGCGGACATATGTGAGCCAAGTGACGAATGGGGTGCTCCGTTGTAGAGTGGCAGGAACACAAGTAGAACAAAGAGGTCCTATAGGTCCATCTGTGGTGCGGACCCAGCATGTTCTCTGCAGCCTGAGCCTCAGGGCTACCATGGAAGGAAGGAGCAAGAAACTCAGTACGTTCTGAGGATAAAGATGGCCTGCAAGTGACCACTGTGAAGTCACTTGGTGTGTAAATGGAGATGGTCTGTCTCCAGAGCAGTGTCCGTGTGCACCTGCTGTGATGGACACACCTGCTGTGATGGACACACCTGCTCTGACGGCGCTTCAGGCCTCAGCTGTGGCTGCCCAGAGTCGGTGGGACCCCTGTCCGTGGTTCCCAGCGTGGACAGTGCCGTGGCAGCACGGTAAGCTATTTGGAGTAAACTCGGCTCCCTGGCAAAGCCTAGCAGGGCAAGGAGTGAGTTTCATCCAGTTTTCTTCACTGTACAAAAATAAACAAACATATTTACAATGCAATATTGATGCATCAGTGAAAAATGAAGTTGTCTAGAGGATTTTAACTTTTGATGGAGTATTCTTGTACTGCACTTATCTGATGGTTTCATACGTCGTGTTAACCAACCTCCCACAAGAAAGAGAAGACAGACATGAATAAGAATATACAGAGCCTGTATTTCCAGAGATCTAGGAGTTGTATGTGATTTTTTTAAAGTGTTTTCATTGCAATTAAAATTTTTAAAAATCTTTTACAAAGGTAAAATGCCACTTCTGTAACATTAATTTGCAATTGAAAGATTTTTTTATAAGAATTCCTCTTTTTAAGTTATCGTTTCTCAGAGTAGAATTTTCTTGAGCCACTAAGAATCCTTTTCCTTTCAAAAGATCCCTGGATTACTGAGGTGTGAGCTCAGAGTTAGGCGTTGGGTGGAAGTGGAACAGCAGCTGTCGTGGGCTTGGGGGCCACTGCGGGGCGCGTGGCCAGGGCAGCAGGCGCGTGTTCTGTTGGTCAGTGTGCTGTGCTCAGAGAAAGGCCTGGTTCAGGGAGGGGCTGGAGTTTGGGACTAGAACCCCAAAGAGAGGGGAGACCCCAGAGAGCACTGGCACTTCTCTTGTGCAAGTGGTTTGGCAAAATGAGGGGGTCCAAAGGTCCATGGTCTGACCTTGGGGACTGGGTGGGCCCCATGCACGGGGAGGTTGGGGCATCAGGTGCCACAGAAACAGAGCCGGTGGTCTTAGTGGAATGGTGCTTTTGAGCTCCCAGAAACTACTCCCAATGGGCAGATCCTTCTTTTTCTCCATCTGTGCTCTTCTGAAGTACCAAGTGGAGCATTTCAGGGGTCACATGAAGGTACAGGGCTCTTGGAAACATGGCCACTGGCTCCAGGGTTTGCACGCAGGGGCCTCTTCCTTGTCCCGGCTGTCGGAGAACACCTGTAAATAAATGCTGCATTGTTTTTGCCAGAAAAGTCCTGTGACACCCCCTCTGGTCTTCCCCTGGGAGGGCCGAGAACCGGTACAGGAGCGAAGCTTACGGTCCAAAGACCCGCCTGCCAGCCAGCGGCATGACAGCGTCCCAGAGGGCTGTATTGATTTTTGAAAAGGAGGAAAAAGGCATACGAAATTGGACTTGCCAACCTCCTCTGAGTAGAAACTGGTGCTTCCTAAAGGGAATCTTAATTGGCAGGCTCTGCAGCTAAAATATTTTCTCCCCTTCCCTTCCCGGCACTCTCCAGCCCCTTGTTTTTTCTTGTTACACTTCTCACAGCCCTGGTTACTTCCTGCTTTGGAACATAACTGGGTCCTTCGATGGTGGAGTTTTGCTTGGAAGAGCTGAGGGTGTAGTCGAACCAAGTTTGAGCACCCTGGAGGGAGGATGAGAGACGCTGGGAGACCAGCCAGCTCGAGGAAGAATGGGAGGGGCAGTGGCATCTGAACTCCGGTCTTCAGAATGATTTCATCCTTCAAGTTGAAAATCCTGATTTCTTTTGGTGCCAGTGACTATACTTGTTGAAAAAGTACAGATGTTTTCTGCTTCTTATAATCTACTTCTTGCAAATATTAGTACTCTGGAAAAAAGATTTATTTCAATAATATGAGTTTTATATTTTTTTCTGTAGTTAATGTTGTTTTATTACTCTCTATCCTTGCCAGAGAGCGTGTTTTAAGAGTTTCAATTCAAAATTAAATATGACCTCAGTGTTTTAAAATACAATTACATTAACTGTCCATTTAATAGTTGCTGAAGATGTTTTTGGCCACTGATGTATAGTCGATGTACTTGTCTGAGATTAAATATATTAATAGTATTTTCAACAACGCTGACCAGCTAACGTGCTCCAGCTGCAGCCGTCCACACGAGGAACGAGAGCTTTCTGCGAAGTGAGCTATAGAAAGTTGTTCCCAGATAAAATTGCGGCACTGTCTTATGAGCTGCGCTTTTCTTTAAAAACACCACTGTGTTTGATAATAGGGAACTATCTATTATTTATTTAGAACTGTACAAACCAATTTACAAGACAGGTAATTTAGTGTTAGGATTATTTATTAATGAGCCCAGTATCCAAGTTAATGGGACTAAACCCCATGGAGGTCAGTCCTCATGTAATACACGCCTTTTGGAAAAAGCAGCAATGTCTTCAGAACATTTAGTTGCTTTAAAATTTGAATTATGATATACTGTCTTACTAAGATGAAAACTAATTTTTTCTGAATTGCATGATGACAAAGTCTGTAAGCCATGGAGATGAATTTCTTAAACTGTATTGGGGTGGGTGTGTTCTAGCCTGTTAGTACCAAAAGTATTATTCCTCGTTGCGTGGGCTCACAGGAGAAAGCAAGCCAGCTCCTTAATGAAAACCACAAATCAGAGACTGCTGCTGCCTCGGGAGACGGGGCCATCTTGCAGGAAGCGCTCGGGGAGGGGCTCTGGGTTCGCCAGCTCTGGTGCATCCTGTGTCCTCGTCAGGCGCTTTGCCACCCACAGCCACGGCTCCCGGTCCACGTGGGAGGGGCGTGCTGCGCTGCTCCCAGGAGTGGGCTTTGTTTCGTGGTCCTACCGTTTCCTCTAGCGTGGACAGGAGGAAGTGCCCACAGAAGAGGTCTGCTGGTGTCTGCCGCCGGTCACAGGAAGGGGGGGTTCTCCCCACCAGAACCTCTCATTGCCCCTCTGTTAATGACCCCCGTATTAATGGCTCCTCCTCAAAGGCCAAGAAACGTCAAGGAGAAACGAGAGGACAACGCGGTGGCCTTCGTACATAGGTGTGTAGTTGCTGGAATTCAGCAGACTTAGTTCCAGAATGAACATAGGGCACACGGATTTGCCGTTGAGTTTCATTTTTCTTTGGTTTCATCTCATTGTGCAGTCGAGTGCCTTCCGTCAGGAGTCGGGAGTGGAGCAGACACGGAGAAAAGCGCACTTAGTTCTGTGCCTTCAAATCCGCGACATTCCCAGATTCACACCGTGGAGTCCCCTCGAAGTAAGCAAAATCGGAAGTGATGCCCATTGCCTGGGCTTCCGCAGACTTTGCCATTCTGCAGTCTCCGACAGAATCTGAAAAGGCAGAGAAATGTAGCTTTCACTGTTTAGAAAATCTTTGTGGGTTTTTCTTCCCCCTAGGGAGTGCTTTTCAGCAAATTATTCATTGGAAAAATGAAATCTGAAATGTAGGTGTTTTCTTCAGTGTAGGTTCCATGGTGGCGTCTTAATGCCTTTGCGTGTCGTTTGCTCCTCCGTTCAGTGGGTGAGCGCGGAGCTCGGAGAACAGCCAGCTGGGTCCCCGAGCTGGGAGACAGGGGTCCGGCCAGCTCTGTGACAGTGCACGGCCCCTTCTGCTGGACGTCGTCACGCAGCCCAGCCCACGCCTGCTCTGCTGGTGTGCCGAGCCACTTGCAGCAGCGCCGTGGCCTTCGTTTCTTTGGCCCTTCTGGAGGGTTCCACGTGGGGAGATTGGGCCTTAGAGACATTCCAGGACCCCGTACTCTCACTGGTGTAAGAGGATGCTGTGTGTTGAATGGACAGGTCACTGTGGTGTTCACATATAACTATGGGCTTCCTTCAGGGACAAGCGGGCAGCTGTGTGGGAGCCTGAGACCCTGTCATGTGGGTACCTAGTCTCTCTGGAAGCTTCTAGAATGTCACAGAAACTAGACTGGATACTCAGATTCTCATTGTCTTTGAATAATAGGGCAGTGGGCATAGGCTGTAGTCCTGTGGATTAGGAAAAGATTATAGAAGTGACTTAAAAGAGTAAATTCAAATGTTAATGGAATATATGCTATCAAGAATAGAGCATGTGAGTGTAAGGACTTTCCTTGGTAGGGGGTGACCGTTTGCTTCAATTTCAAAGACACGAGTCAGAGTTTTTCAGTTCATGGAGACGCAACCTGTGTTCCATCCCATATGCACTTGGTAAATTATTATTGTATAACCTCTGGACCTGTTTCCTCCTTTAGAACACAGATAATAATACCTCCTTCAAGGGTGTTTGGGAGAGAGAGAGTAGTTTTTAATTACTTGCCTGGCACATGTTGGGCACCCAATAAAGTAGCAGCTATGAAATTTTGTGTAAGACTTTACCTTGAGTTGTTTTCATACAGTTGGTGGATCCTCAACTGTGTTCAGTGGACCCCCCCTTCCAAGGTGCTGTATTGTGCCCTGGAGGCGTGACACGGAGACATTCTCTGCACTGGGACTTGTGGAGTCGATCACCTTGCCTGGCTGACGTGGGCTGTGTCATTGAGAAAGTGAGGATATTAGATTACGTGGCACAAAACCAACCATCTTTTACCCACTTTGACGACGTGTCCTGAGATCTCCCCGTTCTCAAGCTGCTCACTCTCTAGACACTTGCTTATTGTAGAGAGCAAAGGCCCCTCACTGACGTTCGGGTCCTCTCTGTCCCTAAAATCTTACAAAATCTTACGTCCCAGAGCGGGCTCTTGTTTGAAACTCACGTCTTTTTCTTAGGTGTCCCTGCACAACTGGAAGGGCACACAGCGGCCAGTAGCATGGGGTGGCCTTCTGCACTTCCGTGCTGTCTTTGGGGCACAGGCATTGGTTCTTCTGCACGGAAGGAAGTACAGAAGGCCACCACGTCATTTACTCTTCTCACTTTCTCAGTGGCACAGCCCAAGTCAGCCATAGGCAGGAGTCTGACTCCCCTCCCTCCAGAGCCGGCTGTGGCGCACACACACCCTCAGCAGGGCAGAGCAGGGCCAGGACAGAGGCTTTGAGGGCAGCAGAAGGGGAAACTGCAGAGATTGGGCGGTTGGCCCAGCAGAGAGAGACCAGAATGCAGAGGAGGCTCCAAGCAAGTGGCTGCCCCTCTGGGCCACGTGCGTTATAGAATTAGCACGGAAGACAACAGCAGTTGGCCGGATGCCATTTGAAACCCAGGTCCAGACATTAGACGTTGGTCCTTTCTGTTTATAGACTGATGTTTCTTCTTCTCTAGGGTTGAGGAGAAGAATTGTTGAATAATGCAAAGTTACCTAACCTCAAAGATCCTCAGGGAAATGAGTTTCTTTGTGGAAGTCCCAACAATTTGATTAGACTAATGGAATGACTCCTTTAAAGTTTATATTTTTACAGATGTACAGGCATTTTATGAGAAGCTAAATCAAGCTGGGAAAGAGGAATGTACCTCTCGTGTGTGTAAAACGTTAAGAAGCTGCTTTGTTCGCTCTTCGGTGGTGGGAAGCAACGCAACACAGACATAAGGCTATTTGAACTCTTTATTTGCCACATTTCCAATATTAATAACAGCGTTTCTAAAAGTTGTCACATCAAGTAAAAGATCTTCATTCCAGGCTGTCTTTGGGGGCCAAATTGAGACTGGATGCATGCATTTAATAAATTGTAGTCTCACGTAGTCATTTTTGTAAATAATTAGTTTCAGTGAAAGAATAAGTTAGCATATTGTATGCATCTAATGTTGCAAATGTACATACAGCAAACTTTGCTATTAATCAACAGTCAAGCACCGCAAGTGGGGTCTCATACATAATGAATTGTGCTTAAACCTCCTGGGTTTCTTGATAGAAAAATAAAAGAAAACACAAGTGTAGTAAGCTTTTGAATAAAATTTAACTAGATTGCTCTGCATCCTGTAATTGTTTTGGAACCATTAGGGACCTGATCACTCATCTATAGTTTTGGGGTGTTTTTATCTTCATCTGTCAAAGAGTAGAGACTTTTAATGATATGTTAAAGTGTTAAAATACAATTTTCCTTTTAATGATTTGAACATTTAGGGGAAAAAGTATTTACTCTTTCAGGCATTCTCATCTGCCAAAGTATACTATTTAGATTGTCTTTTTAAAATATGTTTTATTATTGCTGATGTACGTTTAAGAATCAGTTATTTTTAAAAAGGGAAAAATATATAATTCTTACAGGGAGGAGTTGAAAATTTACATAAAATGTTCTCTGTATTTTTGGTCGGTGCTTTAAAATATTACAGTAAATTCTTTTTGTGGTCTTGTTGAGGTTGACATTAATTTGAACCCCAAATTTTGAGGGTTTAGGATGCCCATTAAAAATTTATATCCAATTTTAGCAACATACCTGTGACCACCCAGAAAGTGAGTAGGCTGGAACCTAACTAAATTTCAAACTGCCTCTTCCTCCTCCTCCTCCTACCGTTGACCTTGGGCACGAGCCATTTGGTGGCCTGTGAATTCACCCTGGGGTGGGGTGGAGGGCACGCAGGCAGGGAGTGGCATTTCTGTCCGTCTTCCTTAGAAACCACACAGTAAAGTTTGGATAGAATTTGCTGGTTTCTTGGCCAGAACTCCCCCCAGCCTTCCGGCAGGGACTGGTCCAGACGCTGCCCCCTCCAGGCAGACTGCCTGTTTACAGCCGCCTAAGGTGGGAACGGGCTGCGTTCGTCACTTACTTCCCTGTCTCCTGTGATAGCCATTGGTACGGAACGCACCTTTGAAAATGGGTCTCAGAACCAAACAACAAAAGTCAGTTACGTGTGGTAGGCCCTCTTGTCCCAGAGAGTTAAAAAAAAAAAAAAAAACCTAATCCTACCTATCATTTCTAGATGAGCACTGCTGATTTCTTTCATAGTTGAATATGTGTTCTTAGGGTTGCATGAAACATGAGTGAGGTAGCACGTGAATCCTTGAGAACATGTGCTTAACAATAAGTGTCACTGTCATCACTGTGGTCATTAGCCACAGTAGCCTACCAGTGAGGCTCCAGTTTTGTCTGTGCATAGAGCCCTATTGACGTGCCTTTGTTTCTCATCGCTGACTCCATTGCATTGTTGAGATCAATGTTTCTTATTACTGGCATCAGCACTTAGGTTCTTCCTGTTTCTACTCTGTTTATTAAAATAACTCTGGAATATCCAAACGATTTCACAAGCTTTGTCGAGCATGCGTGGTGATACTGCCCAATGGTTGCTGGCCACCAGGCAGTGCCACAGAGCAGCCACTGCGGTTTGTTCGGAACCCTGGGCTGTTTGAAAGGTGGAAGTGGAGAGTCACTGCCGATGGCCCGTGTGTTACCTGCACCTCCCGTCCCTGCGCAGTCAGCTGTGAACTCCGGGGAAGGGAGAGTGCCCCGAGTCGGTCTGCCTGCCAGTGAGCCATGCACATGATGGATCCTCAGTAAATCCTTGCATGGATTTACTGCACCTCACAGGTGACCCCTCCACGAGACCTTAGCCGGGCTCACCAGTGCACTGAAGTTGCAGGAGCTGCTCTACTGAGGGCGATTCGTGCGTCCCGCTCGCTCTCCAAACCACTGCATTCGCTAGGCATACAGAGTTGAAAGGCTTTATTCAGCCTCGCCTTGAAAAACAATCTTCATTGAGAGCAGGTAGCATAGTTTACTTCTTGTCTTCAATCCTACCCCTGGAAGAAAAACATCTGAGCTTTAGCAAGAAGTTATAATTAAATACAGGGCCCATGCATCAAACATGAGAAACTGCTAGAGATCTTCTAAATTGGACATCATTGTGCATTTACCAGCGCTACTTAGCAAGAGTCTCCCCGTGACGTTTACAAGGTCCCCTTGTTGCCTGGGAAGTCTGGCACCCGAGGCCTCCAGTCCCCACCACATGGCGCTGAAGGCCAGAGGAGCAGGTTTGCTGCCTGGCTCGTCATTACAGGAGCATCTCAAGCTCTGTGTGTGGCGAGGCTCCGGGCCCTTCCTCCCACAGACAGCCATACGAGCGTCCACTGGTTTCCCTGTGGCCCTCGCAGCCCGTGGCAGGACTCGGCCTGTGTTAGCTCCTTGCCAGGTGCCGGATGAACCAGAGGAACACGTGTCCTTGGAACTCTTTTCTTGGGTGAGCCTCCAGTGTCACCAGGTAACGTTCCCAAACCTTCTGAAGAAAATGTCGTCTATGGGGGGGAGAGACTGGACAAGTGCGGGGCCACAGGAGAGAGGAGGTTGTGTGACACTCTCCATCGGGAAGGCCACAGGCTGTCCTGCTGGGCGTGGAGCCGGTGCTGACCAGGTGGGGTGATGCTTTGAAGCATCGAGCACATCGGTAACTTGGGAAGAGACTGGGAGCCGTGGTGCAAGGAACGTTTTTCCACTTTCCTCGTGCTGTGCCAGGCGGACGTCAGTGCTTGAAAGCGGGTACTGGGTGTTGAGGATGCCTCCTGAGGGGCCTGGCAGGCCTGGCACATGTCCTCAGCAGAAGCAGCCCTGGCTGACCACAGCGGGACAGACAGGCCGGGCTCGGGCAGAACCCCCGGGCGGCAGAAGGATGCCCATGTCCACCAGGGGCCACTTGATTGAAATTTGGCCAAATCACCCCCCAGGCTGCCTTCATCCCCAAGCAGGTGCTGCTGCTCCTTCCCGTTCTTGGTAACATCGGTGTCGGAACGAAGCTTCATGCAGACAGGAGGGACAGTTTGCCCTCAGTGCTCACCGGTCACTCGTTCGTGCCGGAGCATCTTAACCACTTCTCTCTGCTGGTTTGGGCTGAAGGGAAGGAGGTTTATGTCAAAAGAAATCTGAAATATAGTTCTTCACTGGGATGTCCTCTGTCCACGTCCAGGAAGGGAATGGGTCAGGGCAGCTTCTCACAGGTGACCCCTCCACGAGACCTTAGCCGGGCTCACCAGTGCACTGAAGTTGCAGGAGCTGCTCTACTGAGGGCGATTCGTGCGTCCCGCTCGCTCTCCAGGAGGCTGCAGTGTGGCCAACAGCAGCGTGAGCCTTGAAGAGATGCCTGAACTGACTCTGGCTTTGCTGTGTTAGGGTCCCCAGTGAAGCCACAGTCCTCTCACAGCCACCATCCTCTCATGCCAAGTTAAGGAAGAAGGTTCCGGCATCATGATGTTTGCCTCAGGATTATTCATCCTGGGAGGAGACCTGGCTCTGATGTGGCCCTGTCTGTCCCCGTTGGTGGGGGCCTGGCCTCCCGCGGGGATGGGAAGTGCCCAGGGCTGCGCGGTTGGGCTCCTGCTCCCGGGGGAGGGTGGGCCGGGCCACGGGGGCTTCGCTCCAGCAGCAGGTGGGTTTGGGGCCCCCAGGGACGGCTGGGATGTGGGATTCCAATGAGCGTGGGCCGCGGAGCCCGTAATTGTCGGCGTGTCAGGGTTCGCCGGCGGGGAAGCCGGGAGAAACTCCTCCACGATAAGAGCTGCCGTCGGAGACGCCGTCGCCCCGCAGCCCTTCCGGGGACGAGCGCGGCGAGGTTGGAGGAGAGGGCAGGGCAGGAGAATAAATTTCATTTTACTGTAGAAATGGAAATTTGTGTCATGGCTTTAAAAATCTGGTTTTATGTGTGTGTTTAATGCCATTCATTTTAAATGTAGGATCATAAATCCTTGCTTCAGAATCAAAGCTGTTTAATTACATTTCACCCATGAATGGTTATCTAATGCCAATAGAGAAAGAGTTAAAAAGGAGAACTACAGAGTAAATCAGAGGTTGAGATCTTTAGCACAAGCATAAAAAATCAATTTAAGATGAATTTTACTACTATAAAAATTCTTCAAATATCCTTTTAGGAGTGGGAAATGCTAGGAAACACAGCTCACATTTCAATTCCCTCAGCAGCGTGGAGAGAAGGCCAGCCCGCGTGGGCAGAGCCGTGGAGCGCCCGAGAGCACCCCGTTTCGCTCGGGGCTGTTGCTGGGCCAGGAACGGTGACTCCGGAAGCCGAGCGCCACTGCCCCCGCCCCTGGCTTTAGCATGCCCACCACCTGCAGTGCCCATGTGCAGTGTGTGGCCGGCCAGAGCCCGCTAGTCCTGGCGACTAAACTGACCTCGCGGTGCTGGCTCGTGCTGCCCACTGGACCAGGAGCCCGGCCCCTCCGCCCCTCCGCCCCTCCGCCCCTCCGCCCCTCCGCCCCTCGAGCTCTACGGGAGAGGTCGGCTGGGCGCTTGCTGCAGAAGGTGCCAGGCCGGGGCGGGCAGTTTGGTGCAGGGGTCTTGTTTCCTTGTTGAGGGTCGCCGCAGTGGAAACGGTAGTGCTTTTACTTCCTCCTGGGCAGGGGCTGGCTGGAAGCTGCTGGGTGACCACCTGAGAGGCTGCCCCTGGGCCACAGGCTCTCTGGCTGCTTGGAGGGAGCGTGAGCTAACCCAGGCACACGCCTCCACGCCTGCACCCCGCTCTATCCCCGGGGGGTCAAGGATGGTAAGGCGCGTCTCGTGTTTTTCCATCTTTCTTTTTAGGTAAGTATACTGTTCGGTTAGTAGGAACAGAGCAAGAGTAGGATGACGGAGAATGCATCTTTGAAATCGGGTAATGTTTAAGCCAAGCAGAAGTTCTTTCCCTGATCAGATCTCGCTAATGGGGAAAGAAACTGAGGTGGTGAGACGACAGCGTCTTCCATCCGCAAGGAGATCTGGGCAGCTGCTCTGTCTCCCCACTCCGCGGGCCCCTCCTCCACCTGTGGAAGGTGTGCCAGGCTGTGACGGGGCTGGACACGGTTCCCAGGCAGCCTGTCTATGCCGAGCACCGGGCTGAGCAAGCGCCCCGTCAGCGTGGTTCCCCTGGGCACGGCTCTTGCCACACAGCGTGGACGGGCCTGTCCTGTGTGGTCCCTGCACACAGGGTCAGCGACGCCAGCCGGCTCTGGGGTCTTGACTCTCAGGCCTGGCTTCGGCCTCGGTTGCCTGTCTCTGCCTGGTCATCCTGGTGAGCTCATTGTGCCTGCGCAGAAACCTCTGACCGACTTCATGTTCCTCTGTGAAAACCAGTGTGAAAGGGTCACCTGGCCATCCCACCCAAAGAAGTCCATTTTTGGAAAGATTCGAGGGCCTGGGTAGAGACTCCTACACCGAGGAAACGCCCCGACCGGAGACACAGACGCCAGCGCGGTGGTCTGTCAGACCCTGCGTAAGGCCGGTCGCTGCCCTGCTGTAGCGTGAAGTGACGTTTCTGCATCTGCAGTGCCTGAGAGAGCAAGAGACCCTGCGCGTGCCATTGCCCTGGTGTCTCTTTCCTCCCCCAACAACAGAAGGGGAACACAGCTCTTCGTGACAGTCACTATGGTGGGTGTGGATCTGCGCCTCTCCTGGGCTCCTCACCGTCGCCCTGTGGGCCTGGCCCTAGCACCGCATGTTTTGTGCATGTGACGGACATGGGCCGGGCTGCGTGTGCCTCTGGGCACGTCGCCTGTCTTCCGGGGAAGTGGGAAGGGCCCCTCAGGCGGTGTTCATATGGCAGCTCGAGGGCTCGCCTGGACCCTAGGTTTGCCACTTTTATAGAAATGTGGACACCGGGGCGGGGCAGAAGGTGTTTCCGTGGAAGCTGTGCGTCCTACGCTGAGACAGAAGACGTGTCCAGACGTTTCTGCCCACAATTAACGATTAGTCCGAAGTAACTCGTATCATCAACACACACAAGACTGTTTAGTTGGATCCCTGAGCTACCATTTCTTCCCTTTATTTCTGCCGTAACTCCGAGAGTAAAGCTTTTCAACCGAGAGGAAGGGGCACGGTTTCTTTCTTGCCCCTTCCTCGCTGCGTACTTCTGACTTTATCAGATTTGCACAAGCTTGGTTGTTACCTCGCAGGAAAAGCAAGAACTGATCACTCTGGAAATCGGAGCTATCTGGGTGAAGGTGGTGTTTTCAGAGTCGGGACTGCGTCTCTGTGACTTACGGTGAACCACTGCTCTCCTGAGGCTCCAGGGCCACCATCCTCCTGGCCCTGGCCCTGGGGACGGCTGCAGGTGTTCGCCCATTGAGATGCCGTAGGCATTTGCTTTTCTGATGTGCGGCGACAGGGCCCAGAGGTTTACTAAGCCCCTTTTATCACTTTGCAGTGGCATGGAGACCCCAGCCCCTGCCGAGGCTCTCGGCGGTCCGGAGGGAATGACGGAGCCCCTCGTGCAGTGCGCAGCCTGGCTGGACGCCTATTTCCACGAGCCCAGGGCCATCGGCGAGCTCCCCTTGCCGGCTCTTCACCACCCCATTTTCCAGCAAGGTCAGTAACTGCGCCGTCCCGAGGCGTTTCCTTTAGGGAGCTTGACTTACTATCACCGACATCACGGTTCATTCTGTTGACTGTACCAGCTTGGTATTTTTACATCATCTATACAGAGACAGCATGTGGCCAGGCTGGAGGACGGAGTTCGCGGCCTCCACCCACTCCAAACGCTCGTGTTAGTTTTGGCACGTGGTCACGCAATTCTTGGCGAAGGCAATAAAAATGATGCATGCAGATCGACTCTTGACTTTCGCTGGCTGAAAGGTTTAAATAGGAACACATCTGAATGGCAGTAAATTTTTCAATAAGTTTATTGCTAACTTAAACTATCTGTTTGCCAACAGCACAGAGGAGGAGATGTGTGTGGGGACAATTGGCTGCTTCCATAGGCTCGGTTGGTGACAGTTACGTTATAGTAGGTAGCAGCTTGTGTCTTCTCAGGTCAATTTTAAATTTAATTTCTCAAATGTACCATAGTTAGATATTAAGAGATGAAATGAGAACTTGCTACCATAGCATGCTAAGGGCATTTAAAGTCTGTGATAAACTAAAAACGTTTTTCCAGACGTTTCTTTTAAAGCTTTTGTTTGGATCTACCTAATATAGAAATCATAGCAACTAAAATCATTCCAGGCACATACCAGAAGTTTATTTTGCATGGTGATTTTTTTTACAAGTAACATTTTAATATAAATGAATGCATATTTGTATACAGATGTATACGCGTAGATGTATGTATACTCTTAAAGGGAAAAATCCCCACTGGGATTTTAGATGTGAAGAGTTTTAAAGCAATCTTGAATTTCAAGACAGGATGTATTAGGTAAGTTTAATGGTATTCTAATTGCTGCTATGCTTTGCAGCAAAAACAAACTTGAAAATGGAGTGAAGTTTCCGGGGGAAGCCGGTAGGGAAACCCCTGATGGTTGGGCTGATACCGGGGTTCTCCCATGAGATGAGACGAGTGAACAGATGAAACCGTGAACACTTCTTGTGCGTAATACACTGACGCTGTGCGGCTGTAATGAGCTGGGTGCTTGTTACCCCTGAATCTGCCCGCCCAGCACGTTGTCCTGCCTGCACCAGGCCCACCCTTGCTCCAGCACCCTGAGTCTGGTGCCAGGGTGCTACCAGTCTGGCTGAGTAGATGGTACCAGTGACCCTACTTTCGTGCACTTCCGACGAGCACGGGGCAGGGATGTTGCTGTGTGGTCTGAGGACGTCAGAGATTGGTTTTGCTTTTAGAGGAGGGGCTTGTGAATCTTGGAGAGGTGAACTAGTCCGTCTGCTATCATCACTTTGGGGTTCCCGCCCTGCCAGTAGGAGCAGGACAGAACTGCCTGCCGGCTTTCCTTCTCCTAAGTCTGGCAGATATGTGAGCTGAACTGTGAGGTCTCAGAATAGAAAGTTACAAAACCAGGGCAGAGGAAGTATCTGAGTAATCTTATGGCGGGTAGCGGGGAGAATGACCTTATAAAATCCTGAAGTTTATCTACGGTTCCTTGTGTAACTTAATGAGAAATGCAGGGGCGGAAGTTGTGAGAAAACCACTAGTTTTCTGCAAGCCGACAGTGATCCTGGCCGGAGAGCCAGGCTCTGCTGACCTGGCCCCACCGAGGTCCAGCAAGTAACGTGGAGGAAAGGCCCGGAGAAGGCCCCCTCGGTGGCTGCTGACAGGTAACCCAGGACAGGAGTCGCCGAACTGCCCCTGCAGCCTCCCTCCTGCCCACCACAGCGTTTGCTGCTCCCAGACCTGGGGACTGGCCGCTGGGACCAGCGGGCCTGGGGCTCCTCCATCACGTCCCCAGCACTTAAAGGGAGCTGGGATTGGCCAAACTGACCCCTCCTCCCTGGCACGGGGGCCCAGGCCAGCAGGTCACAGTGGGTCTTGGTGACCAGGAGGACTTCGAAGTAGCCCTTGGGGGATACACATGAAGAGCATCCAGCTACCCCGCAGCCCAGCCCTCTGGAAAGCCCTGCGTTGCGGGTGGCACTTCTCACTGGGTGAGGTCCTGGCGGGGAGGGCCCGGCATCCTGCATCCCCCTTTCCTGGTGCCCTGGGAACCCCCAGACAGGATGCGGACGGCCTGCCTGTGACAGTTCCTGGTTGCTGCCGGGTCCTCCACACCCCAGCATGTGCACGCCAGGTTTTTTTAAATTTAGCGCAATCATTCACCCCAGGGCCAGGTGTGCAGTTTTATGGTTTAAAGAAGGGGAGGTGGCAGACGGTTACGCAGTTGCTAACACGGAGGGAATTGCTACTACCCAGATGCGGCAACGCCCCTTTCTGTCTAGCGCTGGTTGGGTTTGCTCTCCGTCCAGTTGTGTCTTACAGCAACCGGTGAAATCACGGTGAGGGGCGAGTCCCAGGCAGGGAAAAGTCTGACATCTCGGCCCTCTGGCACCGCGGGGCACTATAATCAGTCTGCAATCTGGAAGGAACGGGTCTATTTTAACGTGGAATAAATGTTTCCTTGACCAATTACATTTTCTGTGCATTTTAATTTTTGAATATGTTTAACATACTTCTACATATCATTTTTCTCCATACTCTTCTGAGATTTAGCCTGCCTCTGTCCATTCATGCTGTTTTTTAAAACGTGATCACAGTTGAGCTCATCCTGGAGTCCAGCGCCGGTACCTTTCTTCCTGCAGCCCCGGCTGGTGACACCTCCGGCCCCCGGCCCAGCGTGGGCTGTCGTCTGCCGAAAGGCCCCTCTTCCCCACACAGGCCCTTCCTCTGCTTCCCAGGAGTCCTACGAGATGAACGTGCTGTTCTTGATTTGTTTGTTTTTTTAAGGCTAACCACAAAAATATGCATTAAGTTGAACCATATGAAATTGCTGTTTTTGTAGGTTAAAACTTACCAAATACTAGAAATTCATATGGTTCAACTTCTTGGGGAGTTTCCAAAGACGGATTAGTAACAAGTTAGTATCTGGGTGTTTCTGCAGAGGGATGGCGCAGCTGTCTCTGCTGCCCAGGACTCGGGAGGTCTCCGCGGCCTCAGCGGCCGCCATGCCCCTGGGGCCACACGGACAGGATTTCCCCGCGGGAAGAGGGACTGGGACCTGTGGGGAAGACCCGTCCTTCTCCTGAGGGGATTAAAATGTAAGCTGAGCTGGTGAATAAAAGGTACTCTGATTCCTCCTTAGAGTGTTGTTTTAGTAGTGGTCAGGTCATTTCCTTAAAATAAAATTAGAGTTTTCGTTTTTATCGTCGTTGTTTGCTTATTGCAGTTTATTAAGAATGTCGACAAAGTCATTCTTCCAGCTGCCTGTGACTGAGACCCAGCAGTCTCGTCACACGGGAACCGTCTCAGGGAGCTCAGTTTCTCCCTGTAAGCGTCTCACAAAGGCCAGCGTTTTACCTGTTTTAATCCATTTTCCCCAAGAAATACTTATTTAATGAAGCTGTTATTTTTTAAATACATCTTAATGTTTCTTTCATAATAAAATATCATTTAAACTTTTCTCTAAACACACCCTGTTTCTTTATATTTATTTATAAAGAAATGTTTAGCTGCATTGTTTAACATGCATCCTTAGAGGTCAGCAGCAAAAGCAGTTAGAATAAGAAAAGTGGTAGTTTGTCAAAAAGAGGTTTAAACAATAAGTTCAAGAAAAGCAGACTTCTGGAAAACTGAGACAGACTTTCAAATACCGCTGTGTGCAGATGCTCCTCCCGTCCCTACGCTCGGCTGCCCGTGGCGACCCGCCCAGCAGGTGCAGGGGACAGGTGTGGACAGCGGGCCTGCTGACCTCAGGGCTGCCGCAGCTGGGCCTGTGCTGGGCCCTCCTGCTCCTGCCGGGCGGGGCTCCCTGGCACTGCCCACACACCATGCGGCTGTGTCGCGGTGGACCCCGGCTGGGCCCTGAGCCTTCTCACAGATGATGGCTTTCAACAGATGAGTTCTGAGTTTTCTTTTTAAAGTGACTGCAATGTTCCCTTTTAAATGAAATATTTAACACTTTAATAATTCCTTCGTCACAGCTATTAGCTTGTAGCTATGAAACCCAGTTGCATGACAGCAGTAAAATCTGCATTTTTAAACCTGCTGGCTAGAAGTAAGTTTTGTAACTTCTGCTATTGAGCCTCAGGAAGGATTCGTATTCTTGTATCTGTGTGTCTCTGTCGAACCCCTCCTTTCAAAAGAGCCTCTGACAAAAGCCCTGCCAGAGTTATGGGGCAGGCCCTTTTGGGGTAAATTAATTCATTTTCCCATGTGTCGTGGAAGAGGGTCCCACTGTGCTCGTGCCTCCCAGTGGGGGCCGTGTGCGCCCCAGAAGGCACAAGTCCTAGAAGACAGGGAGTGGGGAGAGCACCGTCGTTGCCTGCGTCTTCACCGGCGCCACCTTCGCAGTCAAAGACCTGCCTTGGAAAGCCAAGCAGGGGCCAGTCCTCCCGGTCCGCACCCTGCCGCCTTCGCAGGCCCAACGAGACTCTTCCCTCCTGGCATCTCGTGTCCCGGCAGGCACCCTGTACCCCGCCCAGCCGGCGGGTGCTCTCCCTGGGTAGGACACACTGAACCGCTTCTTCTGAAGGTCCTAGGGCCCATTTTGGTGACCTTCGAGGGTGCCCGGTAAGTCGAGACTCCAGCCTGAGTGTCTACAGAGGTGGAGGGGGGGGACATTTTCTCTTTCGCCTCCCCCCGATCCACAGTGGGTGCCAGCTTTGCACTTTCAGGTACTTTGTACTGTTATTTTCCCCAAACTTTTTCAAAAAATATTACCAGTTTAAAGAGGAGATAATAGCTAACGTGGCAGATGCATTTGTGGGTTCTGGGCGTAGCCTTCACTGTTTTCCATTGTTCTAAACGAGGGCTCATAAAAATTGTTGACCTTGCTGAGATATTACCTGGCGGAGCGGGAAGGTTTGTAAACCTCCTTCCGATGCCCGTTTATTGATCAGAACAAGCTAACAACACTGCACTTAAATTAAGTGGAAAGACACAGCTGGTGAAAATGTAATTCCCGCAACCTTAGAGCTGCTGCGCTCCTTTCCGGGGCGGCAAGCGTGGGAACCTCGGTCTGCAGCCTTGTGAGGCGGAAGCCGGGCAGGCTGAGATAAAAAGGCCAATCCACAGGCTGAGGGTGGGTGGCAGCCCACGGATCGGAAGGCGGCCGGGAGGACTGTCACATGTCTGGAGTCAGTACCGGAGGCCACTGCCAGGAACACCCGTCATTTCTGTCATGGAGAGTGAAGCCCAACGCACTTCTGTGATTTAGAACCATGACGTGAAGGAGAGAAGGTGGAATGTTTAAAAACAAAAGTAGGACAGGAATCGGTGAAAGTGAAGGATCTGCAGTGTCATTTGGTACAGAGTGAACCCTGGAGGTGTCACTGGCAATGGGTGACTGTCTCCTTCACTGGGGACATCTACTTACCACTGATCCATTGGACTTGGTCACCCTGTCCCAAAGAGTCTGTCCCCTCTGGGCCAGAGGACCAGACCCACACCATGGTCCGTCTCTTTGACAGCCGTCTGGAGGAGAGTGCCCCACCCCCACCCCCCCATCCCACCAGCTCAGTGCGTCGGCCCCTTTCCCAGTGGGGGGGCTCCGTCACCTCTCCCAGGACATTTGAACGCCAACATCACTCCCAGCTCCTCAGCGGAGCAGCAGTGTTTGCCATTCCAGGTCAAGGGTTTCTCCAGGTTGGGGTGCCCCGCAGAGCCCCGATCAGGGTAGCTCTCCCGGCTTGCTCTGGGTCACCTGGCCGAGCCGGCCTCGCTCTGAGCTCTGAGCTCTGAGCTCTGGAACTGACTGAGCAGCTCCGTTTTGGCATCTTGGTGAGTTTTATGGGCCAGAGAGCCTGAGGGTCAGATTATGTCTTAGTTCATCGTTTCATACTTCATCACGCAGGTTCCTGCCTGGTAATCGTCTCGGCTACTTTTTTGTTCTGTTCTTTGTACTATGAACAACATCTTGGGCTGGGAGAGCATTTTTAAAGTTTTCAAGTCACTCTTGGCTCTCAGTCCTTTCATGTGGGGTATGTCAGAATCCTCTAGAAATCTTGTTCATAATATTAGATCTACAATTTCTATACGACTTACCCCTCCCCAAGATACACCAAAATTTTAGGATAGGCAAACACACACACACACACACACACACACACGCACACGCATTTTGAGAGTTACTGTTCTAAAGGAACGTGTTTAAACGGATCCAGCAATCTCATGGGTGCTTGTCCTGTGTACGCTACCCTGTGCTAAGTTTAACCTTCCCAACTAAATAATTGTTTTTGTTTAAGATGTAACTGTGCCTGTTTGAGTGTTTTGCTGTTAAGTAGACAGCGTGAGTTGTGGGTCGCTGTGCGTGTATCTCCCTGGTCTAGACCTTTGCGCCCAGCCGAGGGAGGGTGGCGCCACTGCTTACACTGAGGGAGGCTGAGCGCCACGTGCCGCCTGCTGACGGCTTCACTGTCGGGCGGGCGGCTGAAGGGCGTCAGGAAGATGCCCCAGGACGTCTAAAGAGCCCAGCCAGGAGACCCCAGGACACAGTGTCACCAAAGCTACCACACACCATCAGAGGGTTTCCAGATGGTTTTGGCCAAAAACGTGTTTTTTCTTTAAAATGGCCAGAGGAGTGACACTATAGATTCTTCTGGAGAACTTTAAGCAATGAAATGGCTAGGAGGAGGGAAGGGATCGCTTTTAGGTACTGATGCCAGTTGATTCTGTCTACTGTAGACCCAGGCCTGGGATTGTCGATGGAATTTCAACGTTCCCATGGCCCACGGTGTCCCTTTCCACTTCCCTAGGGGGAGGTTGTAAGAGAACGCCCACTCCCCTCCCGTGGAAGGGGGTCTCGGCTCCTGGTCTGCTGGTGGCGGCTAGAACAGAACCCTAGCTTAGTGGACCCCAAGAAACTCATGGTGTCCCTGTGTGTAAGAGCCCCCTGACTAATCAGTTCCCAGGGACACCGGGAAAGCCTAGATACATGAGTTTCACCCTGAATCTAAGAGGTGGTCAGGTCCTTGCTTCCCTGAGGTTTCCGTGAATCAGGGGAAAAATGAACTTACGAAGACTTTCACTCAAGAATACTGGGGTCATAGTAGTGTGTTTAACTAAGCTTGCGAGGTACCCAAAAGCCCTGTTCGAGAATCGGCTACTTTCAAACCTTGTTGCATATAAGTAGGGTCTCCATCACAACACACACAGTACTTACCGTATTTGAAATTATTATGAGTGCTGCTTTTATGGAAAAATACATTAAAATATAACCTACCTCTAGCATAATAATTCAACAATAAATCATGACAGGTTCTATTGGAAATAAATGGCTTTGGAAAGATCATCTGCAGTGTCCTCGTGTTGGACTTGGATACGCTTCTCAAAAAGTAGCAATCGGGTGTCTGCTTACAAGGAAATGTAAATTGCATCGTCACTTTCTTGAATAATTTTTCATTTTAAACAGTGTTTGAAAAATAGGAATTTCCTATCAAGTCTGTATTTTAAAGTACAAAGCAGACTTTTTATTTAACTGTGCTTTTAAAATTTTTATTCCTATTGTGGTTGTTAGATAAACGTATGCTACTTCCAGAAAGGTTTACCTTAGTATATTTTGTTGTCATAAAATGATATACATTCATATTTTACAGATAATGATGCATTTTGAAATCATTCCAGCAATAATAAATAGAATTATCTCTAGCTATGTTTATGGAGAAAATGGTGTTTTAATAAAATGTGCATGGAATTGGACCATAAATTATCAGTATGTTAAATATGTAAATATAGATATTAAATTAATGGCAGTAATGCAGAAAAACTATTCTAGGAGCCAAAAGCGTGTAAAACTATTACTTAATGTAAACGTTTTAATATACATGATTTTTCCTACAACCCTCACGTTCAAGCTGGCTCAGTGTGAAATTTACGAGTATCTGTCCCTCTTTAGGGGGTTGTTTGGTGTGTCAGAATGGAAAAATCAAACACAGAGGACAGTAATCCCTTTCTCCTGGAGGTGCGTGGCTGTCACTGCAGCTTCTGAGGCTGTGTGGACGTGCAGACGTCACCAAGACGGGGCAGACCTCCTGGAGGCTCGGCTGGGACGTCTCCAGCCCTGAGTCGTGTTTTAATTCCATATGATAAATTACTTCTGCAGAAGAAAATCGAAAAACAAAATAGAGGAAAAGGAAGTCGTTTTTTTTTTTTTTTTTAACAGAGCTCTTCAGAGCTCTCAACTACTTGTTAAGTTCAAATCAGGTTTTCTCTACCCTCTAAAATATTAGGGTAAATATTGGTAGCATTTGGGAAGTTGTAGTTCTGGTGAGCCCCGCCTCTCAGCCAGCATAGATATCGACAGTGTATCTGTTACTATGGCAACTACTTTTTCTTTTCTTGAGTGCTACTGTTAATCATTGCACAAACGCATACTGTGTAAAAAAGCGGACCCGTTAGTAGGTTTCCCTTCCGTGTGCGTGTGCTGTGCGCACGTTACTTGCTCGACCGGGCTCTGCTATCCCCCCTCAGCAGTGCAGTTTTCTCTCCAGCTCTCCTTCCTTGGATGGTTTTAGGAAGACCTAGAAACTGAGCTCAAGAGACACGTAAGGACTTATTGCTTGGCCAAGACATATACTTTTCATAGAAAATTCGCGTCTCTTCCTCTTTTCAGAATAAAATATGCAAGAACCAACATAAATGGCATATCCCCCTCCCTTTTTCCACAAGAATTGGGCCTTTGATGTTCAAGAGCAGCTAATGGTAAAGGCCATCCCTGGAAGGCCATAGAAACTGCACCTATTTATGACAAATGTAAGACAGCACAAATCTAGCTGAATATGATGGCATCATTAGTTTGTGAGTCGCATCCTTGAAAATAACTGTGGAGAAGCCCAATCGGTTTAAAAGAAGATAACAAAATGGTTTAAGCTACTTAGGTTGAATGCCAATTATATTTTAATATTCAACTGAGCATATTTTACTAAGAAAAAAGGCCGCGTTGACGCATGCATAACTCATTGGCAGCGTCGGCCAGCTGTGCCGCTCCACTCTCCGAATCACTTTGTGCATTTTAGTAGCATGGTAATTTAGTGGAGGACTACCTGAGTGATGGCATTTTCAATGAGCAGGTAATCTACAGAGAATTTTTATATGGTTATGAGTTCTGTGCTTCAGCCCGGCAACACAAAAATACATCAAGACCAATTACGGTATCAACTTTCAGTGTGATACCCTTGCCACGCAAGTGCATGTATTTCTGCCCCAGGCATTTCAAATTGCATCTAATTTGAAATCTTTGGGGTTTTAATTAAATTTCAGAATATATGGAATTCTTCATTAGTACCTGCTCTGAATAGCAGATTACCCTTCTCTCAGGCTCTCGTTAAAGAAGTAGGCTGTGGTAAATAGTGTGTTCAGGAGCTGATCATTTGTGGGACCTGGGTATTGGAACAGAAATAGTGAAATGCAAAATAATATCAAAAAGATTATTAGTCCAGGGAGAGTCTCTTGATTTGTATTTTAATGGAATTTTACATTTCTCTTAATGATTTGCAAATTGTCCTCTGATTATAAGATGCATTAAGCTTTTCATTTTAATGGCAAAGACACAGCCATTAGCAGAATTTTTTTTTTCTGTCTTCTTTTTAGAGCGCTTCCCTGCAGCAGATAAATATTGAAACCATTAACGCCTTTTGATGTGCGTTACAGCCTGCATCTTAGACCCATGCTCCAGTCTTTCCATGTGGAACACCTGGCCAGGGACCCCAAGGACTCTCACCTGGGGACAGTGCGCGGCAGTAATGGCCCATTTCCTTTTCTAGAACACAGAATTCCAGTGTAAAATTTCATCGGGTGGAGGTGTTTATTTGTGTTAGGGTTAATGCATTTAAATATTATTAATGGCCCAATTTGTATTTAGAAAGCTAGTCTCCTTCGTTGTCAGGGTGGATGGTGCTCAAAGCTGCTTCCTCGCTCTGGTCCGTGGGCCTGGCCTTGAGGGAGATTTCGGAGGCAGAGCCTGACCTTTCCCCTGGAGACGTTGCTGTGTAAACCCATGTGTGGTGGGAGACACGCACAGGGCTCTCGCTGTGCTGGCCAGCTCACCACGGCCAACCACAGCCTGACCTCACCACTGGGCACTGGACTTTGGTTTGCCTTTGAGATGTCTTGCTTTTAAGGCCAGGACTTCTAGTCCCCTAAAGGTGTATGCAATTTATATGACCAGAGTTACAAGGCTAGAGTAACCTATTCTGTTCCATCTGCTGAACGTCCTTAGGGAGCTTTTGGCTTTGACCTATAACACAGCAATGGTCCAAGAAGGTGGTGGTTCTTTGGGCTGGGGGCTTGTTGTATCAGAGCCCTTTGGAATCCAGCAGCCCTGTTTGAATGTGTAATCGGGGAAACTGAGGCAGAGTGGGTTGGGGAATTGCACTGCCCAACCTCACGGGGCAGCAGTGGTTGGTCCCAGGTAAGTGGGGTCCCAGGTGAGTGAGGCACAGCCTGTGCCCCGGGTTTTCAAGGGCCATTCCTCGATCCAGGCCGCACAGCTGAGCCAAGAGAACTGCTGAGCAGCGTGGCTCAGTCACGTACCTGCTCACCGCCTTGCCTGGAGCGAGACGCAGCCCGGTTCTTGCAGGATTCGTGCTGACAAAGCCCTTCCTTTGCCCTTCCAGGCAGGGGATGCCTTCCCAAGATGCCTGGGGGCTCGTCTGGTACCCACTCAGACGTGCCGTCACCGCTGGGACCCTGCTGTGTCGGGGCTGTTCGGTGGCGCACTCGGCCCGTGAGGGGCCTCGGGAACGCCTTACGAAAGCCTCCGTGTGGTGGTGGCTGCTGGCGTGTGGCAGGGACACCCACTGCCCGAGCACCTGGGGAGACACTCTCAGCCTTTGTAGTGGTCGACCCGGCTGCCATAAAGAAGTGTCACAGCCAGGGGACTTAAACAGTAATCTGTCCCACAGGTCTGGAGGCTCGGAGTCTCGGACTCGGGCACGGCAGTGTTGGTTTCTTCTGGGGCCTCCTTCCTCGGCTCGTGGGTGGGGTCGTTGTGGCCCTTCTTCTGCGCACACCCTCCGGTGTCTCCCTCTCTGTCCTCACAGCCTGCTCTTACGAGGACACCAGTCGGACTGGATGAGGCCGGCCAGCAGCCCCTTGTGAGCTGCATCACCGCTTTAAAGGCCCGGTCGCCAAAAACAGTCATGTCCCGATGTACTGGAGCTTAGGACTTCCGCGTTGAACGTTGGCAGAACATGTTTCAGCCCATAACACCCTTTCTAAGCCTCCGATTTCCCCTCTGTGAAGCGTGCACAATAGTAACGATGTATAAAATTGTCACGAGGGTGAAATGAGGCCACCTAAGATTTGGCAAAAGAAATAGCTGCGTATTTCCCAGAGAGGAGCGTTCTCTCCAAAATCCCAGTGGCAGTTAGCAACCCGAGACAACTGGCTCTGCCCTGGTCTCTGTTTAGCTCAGTGAAGACCTGGGCCGTTATTCTGACGTGTCGTTCTCTGCATCAAGCAGAACTCATCAAGGAGACCCTCCCCAAAGACCCTCTTGTGGCTGCTGCAAACCCACAGCTCTTCAGGGAGAGCATTTTGATTTGTAGTACGTCTCACGTGAAACTAACTAGTGGAGGTGATGAGTATTTTAATTGGAAAAAGAATATTTTTCAATCTTTCATTTCTTCAGCCTCCTCACTTAAGGTCTCAGCCACAATAAATGGCTACTTGAAGGGACTCGTGGACTCCGGGGGGTCAGGCATGTGCCCACGTAGGCCACAAGAGGGTGAGTGGGGTGGGGGGCCACTCGGTTCTGGGGGAAGCCAGCCTCAGCCCCTCCTGGCTCAGCAGAGCCCTGGGCCTCCCAGCCACGGTCACTGCCTGCTGGCCTTCTCCACAGCACCTGGCTCTCAGCTCTCAGCTTCCCATTCGCTCCTTCAGAGCTGGTCCTTGAGCACCAGGCGGCGTTCCTCCACGTGCTGCCGGTGACATGAATTCTAGTGGAGGCATCAAGGACGGGGAGTGGAGGGACCAATTGTACACAGCTAAACGTTGCTGGACTCGCCGTGGTGTTGCTGGGTGCACCTTGAGTAGGTGTGTGTCTCTGCTGGTGTGTGCCCCTCGACAGCAGGGCATTCTCTCTCCCCCAGTGTAGGCCTGGCCAATAGCAGTGACAACGAATAAGTGAATCGACAATGTCAGCCTGCTTTCAGGGCTTGGCTTAATGTCCCTGGGCCTGGGTTTCTCTTGAGGGTGAGCACAGACCGGGCCTTCCTGGCCCCACCCCGAGCTCCAAGCATGGACCCAGAGTGCTTGTGTATTTCCTCTTCCGCCCTCGCCTGTTGCAAATTTAAATGTCCAGGGGAAAAGCAAGAAAATCATGTGAATAAATACTTCTTGTATCATCTTTTATCAGACGAGAAGAGTAGCAGTTTGAAGAGTTTCATTAGGAGGAATTGTTGAGCACATTGGTGGCAAGTTGTGTTCATTTTTATTATGAAATGTTTACTTTAGACAAAAGAATATTCAAAATGGACTTGTGAGGCATAAACAAAGGGAGGGTCGTACGTAAGCCACCCAGGCTGAGGTGGCTCGTCACCAGCACTGCTGAAGCCCCATGTCACCCTTCGCCACCCCAGCTCCAAGTCTTGCATTTGAAATGATGGTATTGAAATCTACCTGTGACTTCTTTCAGTGAATATTTTTGTGAGACGAATGTATTTTGAATCCTATGGAGATGAACTACTACTTACAGCTGCCATATATTAATAGTATCCCACATCATGAATGTGCCACAATTTGTTTCCTATTTTTCTGTCAGTGGACATTCGGGTTCTTCCCAGCTTTTGCCTTTAAAATTAATGATGCTGCAGATTCTGTGTGTGCCCTAGTGGTCCAGCTGGCTGGAGTTTGTGGGCAGAGTGCTGAAGAGGGAGCTACACTGAGAAAGGCTCCCTGAAATCCGCGTTGTCATCCATGCATACAGAAACCACATGAGACAGGCAGGGAACTGTGGGGAACTGTGAGTGGAACAGTATCCAGAGGAATGAACATCACTAAAACTAGAAAATGTGTGGACAAGCATGAATGATTTTATCTGTTTTCTTATTGTCTGGGGAAATGGAAGTATATTATAACTTTCTTACAATATTATGAGCAAGTTTTATAATATTTGAGGGCAGACTTTGATAAATTAAGGATGCACATTAAAAATCCTAGAATACCACTAAAGAAAACCCCTAATATGTAGCTCATAAGCCAATAGAGAAGATAAAGTAGAATGCTAATTTTTTTTAAAAAATCTAAAACAGGGAAAAGGGGAAATAGGACAAATAACAAGTTGGTAGACTTAAGCCCAACCACACTGATAATTACATTAACTATAAATGTCTTTAAAATTCAAATAAAAGGGGATAGACTAGCAGACTACTTAAAAGCCAAACCCTATTGTATATTTTCCACAAGACACAGATAACTTAAAAAGATGAAAGAGTCCTTTGCAGAAATGGAAGGAAAAAAAGGAATACATATCAGAAAGGTATAAGTACAACTGTCTTTATTTTCAGATTACATAATTATTTACATAGAATATCTTAAAGAATTTTTAAAGTTAACCATTAAAGCTAATAAGTGAATTGAGGAAGTTAGCCAGACACAAGGAGCACACGCTTCTCATTTGTTGGAGCTCTGCACTTGGCCAATACGATCTGTGATGGGGAAAAAAAAAAATCAGCAGAATGACTGCCTCTGGGGCTGTGTGGGCGCCAACGGGGGAAGAGGCGTGAAGGAAGTTCTGGCACTGCAGCCGGGGTCTGTAGCATAACAGTTTGGGTCACACAGGTGTGTGTATTTGTCAAAACTCCTCACAGCGTGGACCAGAGAGTATGCCCTTCACTGTATGTAAATTCTGCTGCGAAGGAAGAACCATAAATAGACGTTGAACTCTTAATGGCACACGTGAAGTACTTAGAGTAGACTAATGTCTGCAGCTTACTTTGAAGTAGTGCAAAAAAATAGGGCAGGTAGAGGAGTGGAGAGCTGGGTAGATATAGGGTAAAACGGTACAGTGTGAAATGCTAATTGCATAATCTGGGTTAGGTATTTGGGTATTTATTGCAAAATTCTTTCAACTCTTTGAAGTTTTTCATAGTAATACATTGGAAGACTAAAGTAAATATTACAGGCTTTTATTCCTTAAAATCAAATTTTGGGAAAAGATAATAAAAGCTGGTGTCTCAGTCCCAAGTGTAAAGATGCAACATTTTGGCTCTGCGAGCCTCCTGTCGGCTGTGTTCCTGCAGGTGCGGGTCGGCGGGGAGGGTGTTGCCATCGACTGACTCCCTGCGTGCCATTCCGTGTTTGCCTGCCCCAGCGGGTGTGTACTGGGGACCCTCCGCTGCCCACCCTGTTGTAGGTGGGGGAGAAAGCAGGAGAAGGTGGGGCTGGAGCCGCTCTGGAGGCCACGGGTAATCGATGCCTCAGCCAGCAACACCATTAAATGGTGAGGAGGGCAGCGAAGCAGGTGCGACGGGAGGTGGGGGGCAGGGGGAGGCCTCCTAGGAGACGGCGCTTAGGCCAAGACCAAAACAGTATGAGAATGAGCCCCATGAAGATCTAGGAAGAGAAACTCCCAGGCAGAGGGACGGACAATGCAAGTTTGCTGAGACCACGGTGGTGAGCGTGGCATGTTCTGGGAGGGGCAGACGCCCAGGATGACTTGAGGTAGAAGGCTGTGATGCCGGGAAGGTTCTGGCAGGTGGGCAGTGTGCTCTCGGGGTGGGAGGAAGGACAGCAGGGCCAGGGCCGGGGCTGAGACACGCTGTGGCGCTGGACACGTTCTCCAGTTGAGCCCAGAGGACTTTGCAGGTGGGATGGGCAGGGCAGGCTGTTCAGGAGTCCGGGCAGATCCTGGGCGCTTTGCCGAGCAGCAGGGTGAACAGCCGAGCCGTCTGCTGTAGTGAGATGGGGGGAAGCCAGCTGGGGACCAGAGCACAGGTTCTGCTGGGACATGTTGACCGTGAGGTGCTCTAGAGACTTCGGCAAAGGATGCCTTGGATTTGCATCTGGAGCTGGGGCGAATCCAGGAGGCCTGGAGACAGAAGCCCATAAGTCCTCAGGTCCTTCGTCCTCTCCACATCCCTGCAAGACAGGGTGGCCACACTGACCTTATGGGGAGGGAAGGGATGCCACGGGGCCACGCCTCTGGACTGTGGCGTGCTTCTCCAGCGAGCTAAGCCCCGGCCTTGCAGGGTGAGTGGGGTTTCCCTTTGCACTCAGCATCACGACAATCCCTGCCCAGCAGGGCCGTCACTCACACCTGTGTGTGGAGCGCAGGGTGCCTGTCCTCAGAGACCCCCCACCTAGCACCTCACTGCTGGTGCCATCGCCTGGCCACACCTGTGGGTCAGCCCAGGGTTTTGTGTCAATAGCTGTGGGATGAGCAACTAAGTCAGGATTATCTAATTGTGGAGTGTTTTATTTAACATTCCCACAGCCTGCTGCTGTTGTGGAACATGGAGATTCATTAATCTGAACATCAAATAAACAGCATTACCAGACCTGAGAAATCCTTGTGTCACCTCCTCCGCCCCCTCCCAAGTGTCACTTTGAGTTTGTGCACACAACGCGCCCTTGCTCCAGCGCTGCGGTAGGCTGTGCAGAAGTGCTGCCCCGGGCCCGGAGGTCTGCAGGTGATGCCTGGCTTGGGGTGGCGCCCTCCCACCTCATGGGACAGAGCACAGTTTACACATCTGTGTGACTCTTTGTCCTCAGTGGTGGGGAGATTTTTGTGGGCGCACGAGCCCACTCTGCGGTCCGCCATGTGAACTGCCGGGATCGGGCCCGGGGCTCAAGTTTGCTGCTGGGGGGTCTTCACTGGAGTGGCTCGTACGTCCTGGCCATGCCTGTTCAGCTGCTGGGACAGTTTCTCTATAGCTGAAACTGCACCTCGTCTTCCAACGCCATGTTTCGTGCTGAATTCCACCTCTTTGGGCAGAGCTAGTCTTTGAAGAGAAGTGCGTTTGCTTCACAGCCTGCTCCTGGCCGGGGTTCAGGTTCCATGGGCGGCTGCAGACTGTCGGTGCAGCGGTGGTCAGGTTAGTGGCTACGCTCGCTGAGCACGTTCCGTGTGACGGGGCCTCTGCCGAGTGCTCGGTGCTGACTTGAGTTTCGTGTACTCCTGACACGAGCGTACTTTTTTTTTTGGAGACAGGGTCTCTGTCTCTCTGTTGCCTGGGGTAGCGTAGCATTGTCTTACCTCACTGCAGCCTCAAATTCCTAGGCTCAAGCAATCCTCCTGCCTCAGCCTCCCGAGTAGCTGGGACTACGGGTGTACACTATCAAGGCCAGCTAATTGTTCCATTGTGGGTGGAGATGAGGTCTTGCTATGTTGCTTGGGCTGGTCTTGAACTCCTTGCCTCAAATGATCCTCTCCACCTTGGCCTCCCAAGGCGCCAAGGTTACAGGCATGAGCCACCACACCCAGCCACGATCTTCATTTTCAAGTTGAGGAAACTGAATTTTAGAGTGTAAATTAGCTCAAAGACCTGGTCCATGGCACAGACGAGGCTTGAACCCAGGTCCTTCTGATCCAGAAGGCAAGCTGTGCACCGGCGTGCCGAGCAGGGTGATGCGCTGGGGGTCTCTGCTGGCCGACACCGTGACTGCACAGAGCCGCGTGCGGGTCACGTCTGCTGCAGTTCATACTTGGGATCAGGAGCTGGTTTTGAAGTTGGCTGTGGTTCCTGTGTTGACCGCCCTGTGGGTTCTGTGAGGGTGAGCTCTGAGGTCGCTGCTACCTTGCTTGCCAGGAGGGCCTCACATTCCACCAGAGGTCACATTCGATATTTTGGCTAATTCTTGCAGCGGCCTCATTCAGACCTAGCATAAAAAGTGGTATTGGTGTTTTTCAGACGTTCTTCTAGAGGAATTTGAACTTCTGATAATGTATGTTTGAGACCTTTTAAAGTTTTGTGATACATGGAAACTTAATATTGCAAATTGAAGTACTAGACATTTTCAGGTTTGTATCTTTGCTGTTGAAGGTGAAAAGTCCCCTCACCCCACCCCTATCCCACCCACAGTATGGTAATGGAGTTCCAACCAGATGGCAAGAATCAGAACTAAGCTGCTAAATTTGAAGGGGAACAGAGTGGTGTCTAAGGGGGTCACAGGACCTCTTAGAACCACGTCGTCAAGGTTCTTCCCGTAACTATAGATTTTGTCTTTGTGTTTAACGTCCACTCTCCCAGATTTGAGATAACTAATTCTGGCTTTAAGAATTTGGGAGATGTGGCAAAAACTTACAGAGCTGATTTTAGGGTTGTCATACTACACCGTGCGGTTCCTATAGTCAGTTAATGAAGTGTCATGGACAAAGTTGTAACTCCTGGTCCATCCAGAGCTCCCTGCTGAATGCTGAAATGCAGTGGAGCTGTCTAGAAAACAGGCACAAAACTCCCAGTCTCCAGGGTGACACCCGGTGAGCGTCATTGCTGTGTTCACACTCTTGTCCCTGCACGGGTTGCGTCAGGGCTGGAGGACAGTGCCATGTGCTAGAAGTGGCGTGTGTGACTCCTGAGGCCAGGTCGTAAAAGGCCTCGTGCCTCCCGGTGGCCTCTTGGGGGTCTCGTTCTGTGGGAAGCCAGCCACCCTGTCAGAGGACACTCGGCAGCCCTCAGAGAGGCCCGGGACTCCCCATCACGGAAGTCAGCCCACTGCGAACAGATCCTGTAGCCCCCGTCGGGCCTGCAGAAGACAGCACTCCACAGGAGACCCCAGCGAGAACTGCGGAGCCAAGGCCTCTGCACGGCTGACCCACAGGGCCATGAAAGACGAGAAATGAGTCTTGTTTGGGGGCACTAAGTTTTGGGGTGATCTGTTACTTATCCATAGCAACCTGTACAAGATGTGAAGCATTCTCCAGCATTTTCTTATTCATCAAACTTCCTCTTGTATCTGATCCTTATTCCCTCCTCCAGTGTAGAATACAGACTGTGAAGATTGTCCCGCTGTCCTTTCAACAGAAAACACCGTAGGGGACGCAGAGGTGACTCGCACACACGGTTCCCTGAGAAGGCCCAGTCTTGCCAGGTGCCGCCAAAAAGGTGCACGAGCAGCCTTTTGTGGGCCAGCCCTGCGGGAAGGGCTTCACGGAGGAGGTGGCATTTGCACCAGGCTTCCGGGTGGACGGGATTTGGACATGTGGAAATAAGGGTGGATGGTGTAGACTGAGGCTGGGCCTGTGTGGGACACAGCAGTGCCTTCCGGCAGGAGCAGGGGGCACATGAGGAGGGGCTGGGGCCTCCCCCACGGCGGAGAAGGCATCGACTCACCAGGAGGCACTGAGGAGCCCCTCCCAGCAGCAATGACCAAGGAAGGCCCAGTGGACATCCGGGGAACGAGGGTGAGTGGGGACAAAAGGGGACATGGAACCAGCACGAGGACCAACAGTGGTCTGTGACCGTGGACCGTGTTAGAAAGGAGCGCTGGGCTGTTGTCACCAGACCTCCCCACAGTGGCTGGTTGCCCTGGGGGGGCTCAGGCACTTCCCTCTGGGAGCACAATGTTCCCCTGCCTGGGGGGCTTAAGGCCAGCCCTGGCAGAAGGTGACTCTGTTGTGCCCTCCCCTCTTGTGAACTCTGTGTTGCCTCCTGATGCTGTCAGGACGGGACCAAGGACCCTGCATGGCCCAACATGCCCCGGGTGCTGCTCTGCCTGCCCTGCCTCCTGCCACTGCTCACCTGCAGGTCTCAGTGCCAGCGTCGCCTCCTCAGAAACCTTCCTTGTCGTGCCGCCCCCCCCCCACACTCCCAACGCCATCAACATCGACCCTGAGGCACCTGCCATAGAGGCCGTCAGGAGGTAGCTGCTTGCTGAATATTGATCAAGTGAATGAGTAAGAAACAAGGTAATAGACTGACTAATTGATAAATTTGAACACAGCGATGCTGGGTCATCTTCCCCTACGTCGTATGAACCTGAATTTGAAGCATCAGTTCTTCCGTATGAGGGTGTCGTTTCCCTAGCGACGTTAGAAATCCGCACGTTGAAGGAAGACTGCCCTGTCGGGGCCACCTGCCACCGATCCTCCTCTGCCACTGGGCAGGGGAGAGGGGCCCAGACTGTGCCGTCTTCCTCCAGCTGCAGCAGTGGGCTGGTGACAGCAGCCACACAGCTCTTGTGACACCCCGGAGCTTGAGGGTGCAGCCTTCAGCCACGAAATAAGTCTGAGCTCCTTGACCCACAAGGAAAGGGAGGCCCGCTGAGCTCGTCCCTTGTAGCGAGACTTCTCAGAGGACGAGTTTCGATGCCTACTGCAAAAAGCTAAAGGGACCAGAGGGGCGTGGTCTGACAGCTGTCCCCTTGCCCTGGCAGGGGGTTGGAGGGACTTGAGCCTGCCTGGCGGGGCAGGGGTCGCGCCATCCTCCTGGCTGGCTCCTCTGTTGGGGGCTTTCTCTGCCTGTGGCGTGGCGTGGCGTGGCGTGGCGTGGCGTGGCGTGGCGTGGCGTGGCGTGGCGCCTGGCCCCCGCCCCGGCTGTCCTGGCAGCGGTGCGTACCCCCGGTCCCGCTGAGCCACCCCACTCACCTGCACAGCCTCAGCCTCATTTGAATAGGTGAGAAACCAAAGTCAGCTGCACAATTTGAGCTAGATTCCATCACTCAAAATTCAGTCACAACTTCTTTTGAATTCCTCAGCTGCCCTGAGGCAAAGGCTCAATGTTGATACTGAGATTAATCCCCAAAGAGCCCCTCATTTCTCTGCAGAGAAATTAAAGCTTGCCAGTTTTCCTTTTGCCTGTCCTTCTGACAGCTCTGTCAGTAATGATATGCCTTCTCCGTGGCACACTCGTGTCCTGTGGTAAAGAATAATTCATTAAGAAATTAAGGGCTCAGCTCCTTTCCGTTGGGTTGGTCTTCAAAAGTTCGCTATGGCGACGGCGGCATGATTATCAATGAAAAATTATTTAACAGACCTCAGGGCTGTTCAGACAAGCTCAAGACACCGCCTGGGTGTGGATCTGTCAGACCCACCCACCCCTTCACATTGTCAGTATTCCCGGGAATCGAGTCAAACGGCCTTGCTGTGAGGTGTGGGCCGGGCTGGGACGGCGGGGAGCTGCCCGGTTTCGGGAGAAGCTCATTTTCAGCCTTGCGGGAGCAACGTGAAGCATCTATTAGTGATGCTGGTTCGGTGTCTCCTTCCTCCTCGACACTCAGGAAGGCCAGTGGGAGGCTTCTAGATGTTTCTAATGGAATGCATGGAGTCCTTGAACTGGGTTGGAAGGGGCAGCGTGCATGCACAGGGCGCTTTTAACGACGATTCATGTATTTAGCATGAAATGACAGGGGTCTAAAATTCACAGCTAGTCTCTTCCTGTCATACACTGAAGCCAACAAAGGAAAGATGTGATTTGATGCCGGCCTTGCCGTTGCTGACTCTGTCGGAAACATTGTTTTGCGTGAGGTTTTCCACCACTGTGTTGTTCTGATAACAAGATTGTGTCCCTGTGAGTCCAGGATTGTGTGAAGCGAGTTTGTTGGTGGTTCTTGTAGAATAGACTCGTTCAGGAGTCAGTGTCCCGTGTCTGAAGGCTGAAGTACTTCCGAGAGGGGGGAAGAAAGCAGTGCTCCGAAGCAGGCTTGCACGGTGAGGATGTGGGATGGAGTTAGAACTGCAAAACTCAGACTTGATTTGACTTCCTTTCCTCATGCGATTAACCTCGGGGATACCATAACAACACCAGGGTCCACGTTCTCAGGCGCTGGCTCTCTGCCTTGCCGTGCCTCCTGCTCTCAGATTTTTGCATGGTATGTTTTTCTATATTTCTCCCATGGTTCAGAAACTATTAGCACCTATTCGAAAGTCAGTTATTCGGCTTTGAGCTGAATGACAATTATTTGAATGGTAAAGGGTGTTAATGTATAATTATTCACATTCATACCAGGACAGTCACAGTTTAATCATTTCTCTGTAGGCTTCTTTAAGTTTGTGCTTAAAGTCTTAGGCATAATTCTTTTGTTAAATAAGTTGGGAGGCTCTAAGTATGGGGAAAGTGAATATAAATACACCCAGGTGGTGCTGCCGGGCCGTGGTACCTCACCTCACCTGAGTGAGCCTCCTAGCCCTCGGTGAGGCAGAATGTTCATTTCTGGGAGCTGACAGTAGAATCCACGAGATAAGCTCTGAGATCATGTCCTGGTGCAGCCAGGACCAGCTGCTGGGACAGCCAGGCTCAGAGGGGACCAGTTTAACCCACCAGACCATCAGTCCCTCTGGACCCTGCTGCCCCAAAATTATTGAGACCCCAAAGAGCTTTTGATGATGCGGACTATATTGGGTACATTTATCATATTGGAAATTAAACCTCAGATTTTTTAAATGTATTAACTGAATTAAAAAAATAGTAAACCCACTGCAGGTTATCACAATAATATATTTATGAAAACCACTATTTTCCAAGACAGAGACACTGCAGGAGAATGGCGTTGTCTGCTTCTGCAGAATGGAATGCCTGGCTCCTGCCTTAGCGGGAGACAGCTGGGTCCTCGGAGCTCCTCCTGCGTTTGATCTGTTGTGGGGTCAAGTCACATGGCCCCTAGAAAACTCTTCCGTGCTCTTGTGATAGAGCGAGAATTAAAAAAGCAAATGACATCTAAGTATTGCTGTGAAAATAGTTTCGACTTCACAAAACCCCTAAAAGGGTCACGGGGACCTCTGAAGGATCCCCAGACCACGCTTTAAGGACTATTAGAAAAAAATTAAAAAATGTCTGTCACACCTGAATATTATTTGTCACCTTATATAGTCACATGGGTTCCCGATTTTATTTTTTTTAATTACAGCAGAACTCGGTGTGTTTGGTGTGCAGCTAGAGGCACGCAGGGCTGTGCTTGTCCGTCAGCGTCTGTCACGTATCTCTGCTGACCTGCACCTGGGCCTGCGTCAGCCAGCTCAGAGCCCCGAGCCACGTCCCCAGGTAGGAGGGCTGGAAACGAGGTGTCCACGTGGCCACTGAGGCCCAGGACTTCCCTCCTCCTGACCTATTTTAATCCAGTCATTAAAGGGAGATTTAAAATTCTTTTAAGCACTGTGTATTTTCTTGTCAGCAGAGCCGGGAACCAGTTCTCAGTGAGCAGCGTGTGTGCGTGTAGAATTAGGAGTCTGGGTCCCGAAGGGGGTGCTTGTCCCCAGGCTAACGTCATCAGGTGCTCCAGGTGGGCTCCCGCAGCCCCTGGGTGCCGTGGGCCACCTCACCCTGCTCCGAGCGCGGCTCACAGGCTCGGCTGCGGTGCCTGGTGAACGGCAGCCGCTGAGAAGGAGCCTTTTTAAAGCCGGAGTGGAGCTGTCTGGACAGCGCCTCGGGGAGGGGCAGAGGGCCCCGGAAAACCGGGAAGGGCGAGGGGGTCTGCGAGGGCTCCGTCCCATCCCAGCTGCCTTGTGGCTGAGAGCGCCTTGCGATGGGGACGGGAGAGTCGAGGGATGAAAAATCACTCCTGAAAACCGTGTGGTCCTTACCAGGTAGAAAGAACCTTTCACGCAGTGAGCTCATTTCACCCCCTGACAGCGGGTACCATTGCCAGGACCTAATTTTACCAGGGGGAGACCTCACGGCAACAGGACACTTGTCCAGGAGGCAGCTCCGCTGTGGCCGTCCTGTGGTGGGCACCGAGGGGGCGGCAGCGTGCGATGCCTGCAGAGAGACTCCTGGGGGGGACCTTGGACAGGCCACTCCATCGCTGGGCCTGGGAGACTGGCACCTGCACAGGGGCGGTGGTGGCGCCAGAGTCATGGTGCCGCTGGAGGACGGAGCAGGAGTCAGCACATGGCACAGGGCCGGTGCGTGGTCGGTGCGCGGTGGGCGTCGGCACTTACTGCGATGCCTGTTCCTTACAGTTCCCAAACGGAGAGTATCTTCAAAACAGCACCCGTGCCCGTTTGCCCAGCGTTGCTCGAAACACCTGAGGAACCTCTGTCTACAGCTGGCCTCAGCCCTCGCGTCACGTATAACTCGCCAGGCAACTGGTGGCTGGTTGCTGTGTACCTGGAACTAGGTGGGTGCTTTGGAATCCTCTGTGTTGGCAAATTTTCTTACCCAAGAATAGATCGGACTTTTGTAAAAGTGGCCCACAGTTCTGCCACCCAGTGCTGGTTATTAGGCCGGCAGAGATAGCGGGGGACCCGCGTGAGTTGAGCCCACCGCGTAGCAGGCCGTCTACTCTGAAGGGTTATCTGTCGGCCAGCGGGGAGTGCCTGAAGCAGTGCCCTGTCTTCTCTGAAAAGTGCAGCTGTCCCCAAAGGTCACACGGGAAGGCAGCACGCCCTCGTCCCTGAGCACTCTGGGGCCTGCCCTCACCCGAGCCTTGTGGAGGAGCGGTCTTACGTCTGAGAGCCCTCGTCAGCGGAAAGGAAAAGCTAAGAGACTCGACTGCCAGGGCTGTGTGTGGCCCTGGCACCTAGGACCAGCGGTGCAGTGGAGAGTGTGAGCACTGTGGCCTTGATCTCGTACGAGTCTCCAGTTTGGTCTCAGGGAGGCCCGTTTCTTCCTGGCTTTTCCGCTGCCGACGCGTTCAGTGGAGAGACTGACGTTTTCAGCACCGCCACTGCCCTCACGCTGTGGGGTGGCCATGCGTCACTCATCTTTCTCGTTGTGCCTGTTTCTTAGAGGCAGATGATGCCTGGGCCCGCCCTCCAGGCCCGCGAGAGCCCCGGACGTGGGCCAGAGGCCCCTCCCAGCTGTGTGACCCTCGGGTCAGGCGGTGGCCCTGAGCCCTGGCGTCCCCGTGGGTTAAATGCGAGTCTCGGTGCCAGGTCTGCAGAGTGGACATCAGGGAGAGGCTCCGAGGAGCCTCGGGAGAGGGAGGTGGTCAGGGAGGTAGATTTCCGGGGCCAGAGAGCGAGAGCGGGAACTGAGGACCTCGTGGCCGGGCCGCAGCCTCAGGGCGTTGTGCTCTCCCACCACCCGCTGGAGGGCGCTGAGCTGTGCCCTGGCGCGGCCGGGGAGTTGCCATGTGCGCCCCACTCAGGGTGACGCAGGTGCCTATGTGGAAGGAGCAGGAGTATCCCCTTTTTTCTCAAAAATTCTGGGCCTAGAGGTCATGAATTCTGCCTTTGTATGTGGTTTCAGGTAATTCCACCATTAGCGGGAAAGTTGTTTCGGGCTCCCGGGCAGGGCCGGAGGGAGCTGCTGGGTGGAGTCTCGCCTCTGCGCGGGGACCCAGGGCAGTCAGCAGTGCCAGGTGACCACGGCACCACGCTGAGGACCAGGTGCTCTGGCTGGGAAGTGGCCACTCCAGGTTCAGCCCTTGCGAAAGTGGTGAAGGGTAGAAGACGGAGCTGCCTCTGAACGTTTTCTAGGCAACCTCTTCTTACCTGCCTGCAAAACAGCCACTGTGCGTGTGGCTTGTGGCAGGCTGTTTGGGGGTCGTTTCTGATCTATCTGGGATACCCGCCTTCTTCCCAGCCTGCAAGTGCCTGCTCGTCCCCAAGACCGAGGCCCACCTGCCAGTCCTGCTCTGGCACGTCCAGCACCGTCTCCGCCCCAGGGGACCGTGCTGGTGCTCGCCAGCTAATGCCACAGTTTTCCGCAGCATGTTTCATAGCATGTTCAAAATCAGCATTAACCTGGGGCTCTGTTCGCCCACACACACCCGCCACATGTCGCTCTCTGTGAGTCAGAGCAGCCCTTGCAGCCGTCAGACAAGCTCCCGCCGTCTGACCCCACTGGGCGCGGTAGCTGTCGGCGGACAGAGGCGTGTCGGCGTGTTGGTGGCATCGCTGCCTTCCCAACGTGGCTTCCCATCTGGAGGGAGATTCTGGGTTCCACCACCTGTCCCAGTCCGCTGTCGGGAAGCTCACACCCCTCCCATAGCCCAGTCTGACGTCAGGAACGTGTGTTTCAGTCATCTAGTGTGACTCAGTCTGGAACATGCTAGGTGAAAACATGGGGTGGATCCCGAACCTTCAGATGTCTGTCTGCAAACTCTTCCTCCTCAGCTTTTCCTCCGTCCCTTGTGAGGTTGCGGAGGTCACGGCTGACGTGGCGAAATAAATCCAATTGTTTTCACTTAAGCAGCATATCTCATGGCCACTGTGTGATGTGCACACGCAGCGTGGCCTGTGGAAAGGGGACAATGTTCATAGCCAGCCGTAGGCGGTCCCTCCTGCTGTCACAGCAGCCGAGACTGACAGGCGTGAGTTTGGAGTCTGAGGGCCATCGCCACCGGCAGGCACAGGCCGTCCGGTCCTGTTCAGAGCTACAGGGGACGCCCCGCCCCGGTGAGGACACCTCTGCTTCCCTGAGGACAGCATCCGGCTGGGTAGGAGGAAAGCCTGCACTTTTGTCGTTCAGCCTCAAGCACGTGTTCGAAAGCTTCCCTCAAAGACATTCCAGAAATGAGACGGTGACCATATCCAGTCCTGCAGGCCGGGTTTTCCGGGCCCAGCGTGGTCCTGCTGGCAGCTGGGAGGGGGCTGGCCCCCGGGGATAGCGAGTGCTGGGGCACAGCCTGCCTCCCAGTCAGCGCAGGGAACCCCCCGGCTCAGTCTGCTAAGCAAGGGGTCCAGCGGGCTGGACGGGGAACGGGCCCAGGCACCTGGGTGTGGTCGCTTCACACGCTGGGCTCGGCGTGCAGAGCGTGTCCAAACTAACCTGGTCGCCCAGCCCGGGTGAAGTGTGTGAGTCGGAGTCACGAGCCCTGCCTTTGAAGCAAGCCAGGCCCAGCTGCCCCTCTGCCGGCCGAGCACCTCTGAGGCTCAGGGGTGGTGCTCCTTTCATACGCTGCGCTCCTCCTCCAGGACTGCGCTAAAGCTGCGGCGTCCCCTGCCCCCTTCCGCACACCCTGTGCCCAGTCTGAGGCTGAGCCCTCACCGACCCGGCAAGGGCAGTCTGCAGAGGCCTTGGCCACGCAGGACCCAGGGTCTCCGTGGGTGTCACAGAGCCAGCCAGAGGGCACCCCACCGCTCCTCCCAGTGTCTCTCAGTGTTTCCCCTTAGGGCCATGACCTCCACCAGAGCCACAGGTGGCACAAGTCCTGAGGGGCCACATCCCCAGCCGTGGGTGCAAGTTTATTGGGTCCCTTCTGGCCAGGTTGAAAGAGATGCCAGCTGGTCAGTCTGGGCCCTGGTTGTGCTGTCCACTGTCTCCAGGCTCCGTGTTCGCTCCTGCCCACCCTGCGTTCACCCAGCAGGTGCTCACTGATGCCTACTCTGGGTGGTCCACGGGGCTAAATGCTGGCATAGAGACCCACCAGGCAGATGCCTCGTCCTCTGTGAGCTCAGTCTGTTGGAAGAGCCCACCATGGTGACAGTGTTTATGTGACAGCGTGGGTGGGGGGCTTGCAGAGGGGAAAGATCTTGCAGAAAACGTGACCTAGATTCCCTTTTAAATAGGAAATTCTGTTCCCTGGTGTCTTGAACTTTGGGGAGAAAACTCCCTTTGATTAAAGAAAAGACAACTGGAAACTGTTTTCTCTCATCTTTTTGTTAATTTATTTTTTAAATTAACATGTAGTAAAATTGACTTTGTACAGTCCCATGAATTTTAACACACGGGTTTCTGTAACCACTACCGTCATGAGGATACAGAGGGGTTCCAGCACCCACAAAGCTCCTCGGGCTCCCCTTTGTAGTTTCCACCTCCCCCCTACCCCCGCTAGCCCCACCCCCACCCCATCCACTCTTAGCAGCCACTGACGTGTTCTCCGTCACTGGCTTTGTGTTTTTGGAAGTGTCATACAAATGGAATTGGACATTACTTAACTTTTTTGGCCTGACTTATTTTACTCAGCATGATACCTTTGAGACTGATTCGAGTTGTTGGTTGTATTTATAGTGTGTTCCTTTTAGTTGTGGAATACTGTTCCGCGGTATGGATACATCCCCATTTGTCTATTTTTGTTTCAGCCATTCCAACAGATATGCGATGGTATCTTATGGCTTTAATTCACATTTCCCTGAAGGCTGTTCCTGTCGAACGTCTGTGTATGTTCTTATTGACCCATCCTTACATCCTCTTTGGGAAAGCGTCCATTCAAGTTTTTTGCCTTTTTTTTTTTTTTTTTAATTAGGTGGTTTATTGGGTTTGTTTGAGTTTGGAATTGTGGAGTTTGGAAATTTTTTATATATATTCTGGATATGACTATTTTGCTGGATATGTTATTTCCAAATATTTTTCTCCCAGTCTGTTGTTGGTCCTTTATTCTCTTAACATTAACCTTCACAGACCAATTTTTTTTCCACAATTTTTTCCTTTTTACTGAAGTTCAATTTATTTATTTTTCTCTTGATGAATCATGCTTTGGGAGACATACCTAAGAACTATTTTCCTAATCCCAGGTTATAAAGATTTTCTCATATTTTCTTTTAGTCTAATGTTTTATATCTATGCTACATTTTAAGGGTTTTTTTTTTTTAAATAAGGTATGAGGTTTTCATCAGGGTTCAATATTTGCATATCAATATCCAGTTTTCCAGCTCCACTTTTTGAAAATCTTGTAATTTACTTTCAAATGAAGTGAAATGTCTTTGCACCTTTGTCAAAAAGCATTTGGCCATACTCCGGTGGATCTATTTTGGAAATTTGTATTCTGTTCCATCAATCTGAGTATGTATTCCTTTACAAATACTTCATACATGATTATTATGACAGTAAAATCTTGAAACCTGTCGGTGTAATTTCTCTAACTTTTTTTTGTCTCTTGTAAAAATGTTTGGCTGTTCTAGATCTTTGCCCTTCCATGTAAATTTTAGAATCAACTTGTCTATATCTACAATAGATTATCTTGGGATTTTGATTAGAATAACAACCCTATAGATCAGTTTGTGAATAATTAAAATCATCATAATATTGGGTCTTCCATGAATATGGTATGTCTCTCCAGTTATTTAGGTATTTGATTTCTCTATCAGCATTTTGTAATTTTCAGCAGACAGGCCCTATAATAGAGTTTGTTAGACTTATATCTAAACATTACATTTTGGTTGGCACCATTATCAGTGGTACATAGAAATGTGATTTTTGTGCAATGACCTTGTACCTAGTGACTTTGCTAAACTCACATCTTAGTTCTAAAAACTTTGTTTTTCATAGATTCCTGTGTATTTTGCCATAGAGAATCATGTCTACAAATAAGGGACAGTTTTATCTCTTTTCTAACATGAATGTGTTTTGTTTCTTTTTTGCACTGTCTGGATCTTCCACTGACATGTTGAATAGGACTGGTGACAGCAGACATCACTGCTTTGTTTTCAATCTTGAGAGAAAAACATTCCATTTTTCATAATTATGATGTTAGCTGTAGGGTTTTTGTAGATACATTTATCAGGTTGAGGAAATTACCTTCTATTCCTAGGTTGCTGAGAACTTTTACTATGAATGGATATCGAATTATATTAAATTTTTTGCCTTAATTGATATGATTATACATTTTTCTTCGTAAGGATGTTAATATGGTAAATAATTTATTTTAATAGACATTATTTTTAGAACAGTTTTAGATTTATAGAAAATTGGAAAGTTAATACAGATAGTTCCCTGACACCCCACACCCATTTCTCCCATTTATAATTATGACATTTATATTTATTATGACATTTATAATTGGCATCTTACATTAGTATGGCACATTTATTACAATTAGCAATACCTTACTATTAACTAAAGTCCAGGCTTTATTCACATTTTCTTAGTATTTACCTAATGTCCTTCTTCCATTCTACAGTCTCACTACGATACTACAATACATTTATTCGTCTTGTCTCCTTCAGTTTCTCTTGGCTGTGACTGGTTCTCAGGTTTTCCTTGTTTTAGATGACCTAGACAGTTTTGAGGAGTACTGGTTAACATCTTGTAGAATGTCCCTCTTTTGGAATTTGCCTGATGTTTTCCTCATGATTAGACTGGAGTTAGGGGTTTTCAGGAGGAAAACCACAGAGGTAAAGTTCCATTTTATCAAATCATGTCAAAGATTCATACCATCAATATAATTTATCACTGTTGATGTTGATCTTGATCACCTGGGTGAAGTAGTGTTTGTCAGGTTTCTCCACCAAAAAAAATTACTCTTCCTCCCTCTCCCCTCAATACTATTCTCTTTCAAAGGAAGTCACTGTACTTAACACACTTAAGGAATGCGGATTATGCCCCTCCTTAAGAGGAGAATACCTACATAAGTTACTGGGAATTCTGCATGGGAGATTTCGCTCTCCTCCTTTATTTATTCAATCATTATGCTGTATGGATTGATGGATATTTATTTTATATGTTGGATTGTAATCCAATACTACTTTATTTTTTTTTTTGCTGAAATTGTTCCAGCTTTGGCCACAGGAAGCTTTTTCATTTTGCTCCTGTGTCCCTTCGACTTACATCATTGTGATTTGTTTGGAATTTGTTTTTATTTGTTTCATCTCAGTTTTCAGCATATCCTTACTCTCTGACACTACAAGATGCTCCAGGCTCATCTTGTATATTTCTTGCCCTAGTCCTAGGAAAAAAGGTCACTTCTTAAAGGACCTTTTATTAAAAAACAGTATTAGAAACCAAAGTCTGGCCGCTAGGTTTGCTCATTACCACAGGGATATTGTTGCTTCTAAGTCTTCTCAGTTGACATATCACAGAAATAGATGTGTGTGCCCTAACCCATATATAGACACATATTATAAATATTTCCATATGCAGCTATCTGTGTCTGTATTAAGCCAAACATTCATACTGATGTCTACAACTCAAATCTATTATCACATGGATTATTCTAGCTGCTGCCTCTTGCTTAACTGTAAATACCCACTCACAGTGAGGAGCCCAGCTCCGACTTTCTTCCATCCATTTACTTAACCGTTGGAGCCCTGTACGCATATATAACAGTATCAAAAATTTTAACACATATGCTCATAGGAAACAATTTTATCAACTGGAGTTCAGTACTTATGTGCAGTTCCTCTTGCCTTGAATCTTAGTCTCCACTCATTTCCAAAGTTACTTTTAGAAAAGTCCCCACCTACCCCCTCCTGCAGTGAGGATGTTTCATACATTTGTAATACAGTGAGAGTCTCTTGTCACAGTCTATATTCCCTTCCCAGGATCCCTCATCTTGCAAATGTTTTATTGTTGTTGTTAATTTGCATACATTGCTTAGGTTCACTCTTTGCGCTGTAAGGTTCTATCTATGGCTTTTGACAAACATCTGATGCCGCCTTTCTACCATTACAGTAGCGTACAGCATAGTTTCACCACCCTGTGCTGCACCTGCTCGTTTCTCCCCTCTTCTCCCCCATCTATGCCCCTGGAAACCACTCATCTTTTCTCTGTCTCTATAGTTTTGCGTTTTCCAGAAAGTCATCTAGTTGGGATCATACAGTATGTAGCCTTTTCAGACTGACTTCTTTCACTTAGAAAGTTTCCTCCGTGTCTGTTTGTGTCTTGATTGATAGCTCACTTATTTTTGTCACTGAATAATATTTCATTGTATGAATATACCGTAGTTTATCCAGTCACCTATCACAGGGCATCTTGATTGTGTACCATTTTTGGCAATATGAATAAAGCTGCTATAAACATTCACAGGCAAGTTTTTGTGAGGATATAAGTTTTCAAATCAGTTGAGTAAATACCGAGGTGTGCAACTGCTGGGTCACATGGTAAGACTCTGGCTTGTAAGAAACCACAAAACTGTTTGAAAGTGGACCATTTTGTATTCCCACCGGCACTGAACAAGCATTCCTGTTGCTCTGCTTGCTGGCAGGTTTTGGTACTGTCAGCTTTGAGATTTTAGCCTAATAGGTGGATAAGCATATCTCATTTTAAGTTGCAGTTCCCTGAAAACAAATTATGTTAAATATCATTCTTTATATTTATTAGTCATCTTGTATATATTCCTTGGTGAAGTTTCTGTTCACACTTGCCCATTTTTTTTTAATTGTCTTGTTTTTTTTTTTTAATGTTGAATTTCAAGAGTCTTTTCTTATTTGCAGTACAAGTCCTTTATCAGATATGTGTTTTGCAAATAATTTCTCCCAATCTGTGACATTTATTTTTGGAGTCTTAACATCTTTTGTGGTGTAGTTTTTCATTTCAATAAAGTCCAGCTTTTTTTGTTTTTTCATGAATCATATTGTATTTAAAACCTTCTGAAAACCTTTGGGTCCTGGTGACCTTAGGATCACCTAGATTTTCTCCTGTGTTATCTATCTCCTGAAAGTTTTATGATTTTTGCCTTTTAGATTTAGGTTTATGATCCATTCTGAGTTCATTTTTGTAAAAAGCATAAAGTCTGTATCTAGATTTTTTCTTTTTTTTGCACGTGGTGATCTGCTTGTTCTAGACCATTTGTTAAAGAAACTATCCTTTCTTCACTGAATCACCCTTCTTTTTCGTTAGAGATCTTTGTCAAAGTCTACAGTTGGTCCTTTGTGTCTGTGGATTCCACATCCGTGGATTCACCCAACTGCAGATCAAAAATATTAAAAAAAGAATGGGTACATCTGTACTGAGATTGTACAGACTTTTTTCTTGTTACTACATAAGCAATGCCATATAATAACTATTTATATAGCATTTACATTGTACTAGGTATCATAAGTAATCTAAAGATGATTTAAGTATATGGGAGGATGTACATGGGTTGTATACAAGTACTGCCCCATGTTATATAAGGCACTTGAGCATTTGTGGATTTTGGTATCCACACAGCCTCCTAGAACCAATCCCCCACAGATACCGAGGGATAACTGTGTATTTGTGTGGGTCTATTTCATTGATCTCTGCGTCTGTTCTACTACAAATACCACCCTGTCTTGGTTACTGCGGCTTGATATGTGTATTCATTTTCAGACATTGAATCAACCTTGATTTTCTGAGACAGACTCTATATCATTTTGAGTTCTTGTTCTTTTTATATATTTCTGGTTTTGATTTGCTAATATTTTTTGAGAATTTTTACATCTGTATTCATTAGAGATTGATTTTTACTTTTCTAGTTTTGGTATGGGGTAATGCTGGTCTCATAAAGTACTTCGGAAAATGTTTCTTCTTCTATTTTCTGGAAAGGATTATGTTGAATTGATCTTATTTTTTCTTTAAACATTTGATAGAATTCAGTGGTAAAATCATCTTGGCCCTGGAGCCTTTTTTCCCCCCAGAAGATTTTAAACTATGAATTCAACTTTTTAAATAGGTATAGGAGTGTTCAGGTTATCTGTTTCATCTTGGGTAAGTTTTAGTAGTTTGTACTTTTAGATAAATTGGTCTATTTCACCTAAGTTGTTGAATTTTTCTGTATAGAGTTATTCATAGGAATGTGTCATCTCTTTAATATCTGTGGAGTCTGTAGTGATATCTCCTCCTCCATTCTTGATACTGATAATTTGTTTCTTTTTTTATCTTTGTCAGTCTTACCAGAGATTTATCTGTTTTATTGATCATTATATAGAACCCATTTTTACTTTCATGGTTTTTACTCTTGGTTTCCTGTTATCAGTTTTACTGATGTTTGCCCTTACCCTTATTTTTTCTTTCTTTCTCATTGTTTTGGATTTACTTTGCTCTTCTTTTCCTGGTTTCTTAAGTTGGAAGTTTAGATCATTGAGACCTTTCTTTTATAATATAAGCACTTAAAACTATAAATTTTCCTCTAAATATTGCTTTAGCTGTGTTCCATATACTTTAACATTCTTCATTTTCAGTTTCGTTCTTTTCAGTGTATTAATTTCCCTTCAGACTTCCTCTTTGACCCACAGATTATTTAGAAGTGGTTTATTTACTATCCAAATGTTCAGGAGATTTTTCTATTATCTTTTTGACTGATTTCTAGTCTAATTTCATTATGATCAGAGAACATAACTTGTATAATTGCAATTATTTTACATATGTTAAAGTTGTGACCCAGAGTATGGACTACGGCCCAGTATGTCTTGGTCATTGTTCCATGTGCACTTGAAAAGAATGTGTGTTCTACTGTCACTGGGTGGAGTGTTCTATAAACGTCCAATAGATCCAGTTGGTTGTTGGTATTTTTCAGTTGTATGTCCTTGGTAGTTTTCTGAACCTAGTTCTATTGATTACTGAAAAAGAAGTGTTAAAGTCTCCAAATATAATTATGGATTTGTCTAATTCTCCTTTTAATTTTGATGATTTTTGCTTCATGGATTTTGAAACTCTGTTGTTAGTCATGTATACATTTAGAATTTGATGTGTTGTTTTTGTGAATTGATCCTTTTACCATGGAATATTCTTTTTTACCCCTGGGAATTTTCTTTGCACTTAAATCCACTTTATGTTAACTTTTTTAATGTGTTTGCATGGTACATCTTTTTTATCTTTTAACTTTTAACCTATCTATAGCTATTATTTGAAATAAATTTCTTATAGACAGCACTTTCTTGGATCAGTTTTTATCTACTCTAACAATCTCTTTTCATTGGTGTGGTTAGATCATTTACATTTAATGTAACTGTTAATATGTTTGAATTTAAGTCTAACATTTTATTGTTTGTTTTATATTTGTTCCCTCTGGTTGTTGTTTCTTTTTTTTTTTGCTTCCTTCTTTAGGGCTATTGTAACTTTCCTTAGTATTGTTTTAATTTGCTTGTTTTGTTTTCTACTATATCTTGAAAGCTGCCACATCCCATGTCCCCATGTCTGTAAGATGAGGAAACAGAAGCAAGCCAGCCTCCAGCGGAGTGTCCCTCCACCCCGGGCGTGTAAACACAGCACAACATACACAGGACCCCAGAACAGGCAGGAAGGAGGATGAGTTTGGAGAGGAAACAGGAGGAGGGAAGCAAAAGAAAGGAACATGCAGAATGTGGCATTTGGAGGCTGCTTCACAGAGCGCCGGGGTCTCGGGCTTGCCCTGCAGGGAGGGCCAGGATGAGAGAGAAGGATGGTATTGTAATGGCTGTCCCTTTGGGCCACTCGAGATTATCCTGCCAGCGCTGAGGACTGCTGTAGTCTCCTCTACTTCAAGAAATTGTATTTTCCACATCAACATGTGTTAATTTTTATGAGAAGATTTTGCTCCATTTTAGAATGATACTTAAAGTGTTGGCCCCTCCCAAAAAATGGGTGCAATTCAGCCATCTGATTTTGTGCAGGTCAGGATTTAAAGGCACTGTCTTTGAGAGCTGCTTAAACTAATGCCTTTGCTCCCTACCGGGTGAAATTGAGTTTTCAGACACATTTGTAAGATGATGTACTTGATTGCTAAATATTGCATTCTCTGAGCTGTGCTCCCTGATACATGGCCTGGTATGTACCAGTTAAGAGCTGGTTTCCCATGAAAAACTGACAGTGAAGCTGAGCATGTTTGATAAACTCTGTGCTCACATACGGACGTGTAATTGTTTTATTATACGACACTTTTACAGTTGGAGAGAAAGGTGCTCCGTAATTTGGCAGTCATTTGTCAGCACGGCACTCGAGGCTGGCGCTCAGACGCAGGTTGGAACCGTGCCATTGTTTCTCGGAACTGCTCCGTGCTCTAGTAGAGTTTGCACACACCTCCCTCTATTTTCCTACAGGTTTAGTAAAGTTCCAGGCTGTTCTCCCAGAACACCTGGGCAGCATCTTCTCCCCAGGTCAAAGCACAGAAGACAAAGCCCCCCTCTCTCTGCTCTCTGAGGTAGTCAGGAGAGCCTGTTTCTCGCGGTGCCGACGGGCAGCTTTCACTGTTTCTTTTCCGAGTCGGCTGCCCCTGAAATCTCTCCTCCTCCGAGTCACCACCAGGCTACCTTGCTTTTCCTCCCTTTTTTGAAGTTAGGCAGAGCAACAACAATAATGATGAACAGTTTGATTTCAAAACGCTTTCTGAAGAAATGACAGTAAACAGAGTGTGTTTGCACAAGGAAACCCCCCAGCAATCAGCCTGTAACACAACTGCATGTGCTAATGAACCCAGAGCTGTTAATGTGGTTTCTTCAGTTAAATTGATTCATGAATTTTGAAGAGAACATTATCTAATGAATTTTCTTTGAATAGAAAGCAATTAAAAGGACAAATCAGTCTGATTAACCCCAAAGTCACCCTCCTGCCACAAATGGTGTACAGTTTGAAATTATATCATAAAAAACTAGAGCACATTTGCTATCTTTCTGCCCTCTACTAATCCATGTAAATTAATGAACAACAAAGTTAATTTCTTTGATGACCCTTTTCTAGTATCACCTGGATTATGCTGATGTTTAATTTGCTTAATGTTATAATAAAGACTAAACAGATTTTTTTCCCAGTGAAGCGATTATCGTTCCCTTCAGTTAAGAAGTGATTTTTATTATTTAACACACATGTAAGGGTGTGTTTCCTTTAAGAACCAAATCGCACGTTGCCAGCTTGGCACCAAGTGTAATTAGTGCTGTCGTGGACACACTTGGAACATGGCTCCTGCCTGCGGAGCCCGTCCCTTTGTGTGGCCGTTCGGAAACTCCTGGCCCCGGAGGGCTCGGGCCCTGTGCTGGAGGACGTGGCTCCTCTCCAGCGCTCCTGGGCTACATGTCCCCCTTGCAAAGACAATAGGTGTCGATTCAGACCAGCCTCCTTCGCGTGCCTGGGCTTCTCTCCCGCAAACTCCACGCTGGGGAAACAATTTCAAACCTAGAGGCAGAGAACGTTCTCACGCGTTCACCTATTCATTCCTGCAGCAGGACGCAGTGCAAATGCAATTTGATGTGGTTAGTCAATTAAAATGGGAATAAAGTTATTTTATTTTTACAGTCCTATTCATTAAAGATGCCTGTAGCCAAGGTCACTGGCAGCCCCTGCCTGCCACGGGGCTTGCCATTCTGAGCAGCAGCTGGGGGGGTCCTCAGCGCTGCGGGATCGCCGCCTGGCCCACGGCTGCTGCTTCCTTCTTTGTCCCAGCTGAAATTGGAAAATAAGCAGCCTAGACAAAAGGTTTCCAGGTAGGTGGGCAGTCAGGGACTCCCGTGCTCCTTAACTGAGCCGTGTGCTGACTTACCGTGCCCAGGTACCGGAAGGGCGTCCCACACTGTCCTGTGTGGAACGTGGGGAAGAGGGAAGTTGGGGACATCTTCCACAGGGCCAGCCTGCTTGTGCCCTGCCTTGCACGCCTTTCTCCTTGCCTGGTGACATGGTGACAGGGAGGTGTGTGGGGGCCAGGTTTTAATTGAGCCTAACACCTCAATTTGTGTCGCTGCATTTTCTGTTTCGGGACTGGCAGCTATTTATATCAGAGCTGTTGGAGCCGTTTGTCCAAATAACGTCATTCTGCATTCTTCCTTTCAGATTCGTTCACCAGACAGGTGTTATGGAAGCTGCTGAAGGTTGTGAAATTCGGAGAAACTGTTTCTTACCAGCAATTAGCAGCCCTGGCAGGCAACCCCAAAGCAGCGCGGGCCGTGGGAGGAGCCATGAGAAGCAATCCTGTGAGTCCGGGCGGGCGTGAGTCTGGCCCAGCCGGCCGGTGGGGGCCGCGCCGTGGGGGCCGCGCCGCACGCGGGGCGGGGGGAGGCCGAGTGCCATTGCTGAGAATGTGTTTCCCAGGCAGCTGGGTGGCTGGGCGGGGACGAGGGGACACGTCTGTGCCAGGACCTACGCCCTCACCACACACCACACACACCGCCTCTGAGTTCGAGTCACGACACAAGCCTCTTGTTGTCACAGCGCCAGAGGGGGAGCCTGGAGAAGAGGCGGGCGGGCGGGTGGCCTCCATTCCTTCACTTGCTCGCTCTCTCCCTCAGCAGCCTGCTGTGTAGCAGGGCTCTCCGCAGTGCCCGGGGTACAGCAGCAAACTAGACCAGGCAAGGCTGCCCATGCGGAGCTGCGTTCTAGGAGGCTGACCGTGAAGGGTGCAAATCCAGCCCCACTTCCCTGGGGGCTGCACTCGGTCACCGAGGCCTGGGCTCCCCTGGGTCTCAAGGGTTAAAACAACAGGTGGGCACACAAGGCATAGGACCTTGCAGCCTGCAACGATGTACCGCCTCAGGCCACACCTCAGCAGGGGTGGTGCCCTCCCCCGGGGCCCTTCTGTGTCCGTGTCTTCCCGTGTGTCTGTGTTCACGTGTTGCCAGCTGGAGGCTCCTAGACCTCGTGAAGCCACAGGCTTTGCTCCCCAGAGGACGGGGCTGGGCTGCAGCGTGGGGTTGGCGGCACAGCCGTGGTGCCTGTAGCTGTGGGCCGTCCAGCATGAGGAAGGGAGTCGTGTGTGGCACGTGCTGTGGGCCTGGCCGGGGCCACACGAGCCTGTGGACCCTGCGAGTGGGCAGGAAGGGCACCCAGTCCGCAAGTCCCTCTGGGAGAGTCCGAGCCACCTCACGAGTGCCCCTGGAACCTTCCTGGCCTCCGTGCCCGCCCAGGGCCTGGCGAGGGTGGGCTGTCACGTTCGTAATGGCCTCTCCCTAAAGCTACACGAAAGCCGTCTCGTCAGGGAGAGCGAATGTGATCATCCTATCACGGGTGGGAAATCACTAAATCAGACTGACTTTCTAAAAAATTGCTGTGGTTTTGTGTTATTTCCAAAACTGTTTTCGTCCCTGCTCGAAAGGGAGAAGCAGGCATTTCCACCACAGCCTCGGCCCCGCTCGGGTGGCAGCCCCAGGGCAGTCCCTCATTTCTGGGAGATGGCAGTCAGGTAGCCTTTGGCACAGAACTGCATTGTTGTTCTTCAAAAGCAGCTGCTGTAGGTCTTTGGTGGATCGAATTGTCGTGACGTACACCCTAATCTAGGGAGGTTTTCCACCGTATTAAAATATCCCGACTTGTCAGGAGTGAGATGGCAGGACAGCCGCCACGCCTGCCTCTCCGATCCCTGCGCGTCCTCAGTTTCAGCGCCATGGCGGGTGGGTGGGGTTGGCATTTCCTTTTGCACCTGCTGCGTGTAATTGCGGAGTGAGTGCTCAGCTACGTCACTGGAAACACCCCTGCGCACACTGTGGCTCCAGTTTTCACAGTGCACATGGGATGTTCTGATCAGATTTCTGAAGACGGTCTTTGGCGTTTCCCGGCAAGGCTTAATCTACATCTTCCCTGTGGAAGGCCACCGTCTCCTCCCAGGTTGTGACTCAGGGTTGAGGAGTTCAGCTTTGCTGTACACAAAGGCAGCTGCTGGGCTGTGGCCCCATTTAATGTCCTGTGAGAACGCTGGATGCTGATGGTTTTTTGCTTCCTCCTCCTGCGTCACTGCGATTACTGTGTCAGGCAGTGTCTCCTCGTGCCCGCCGGGTAGAGTTAGTCGTTCTCCTCCCCTCCTGAGGTGGGTCTGTGCCCTCCGCGAGCACACTTGTAGACGAAGGCGGAGGTGGCCCGCCAGCGGGCGCCCGCTCTGCCTGCTTCCTCAGTGTGTGCAACTCACATCTTTTGCCACGGAAACAAGCTCCACTAACTGACACGTACGAATTAGTAACACACACGCCCCACCTGCCTCTCGTGACGCGACCACTTACTCACTCTCTGCGGTGGGGATGCCGTTGCCGGCTAGCAACCCTGCTCGTGGCGATATTCGGAAACATTTATTGTTCTGCAAACCAGGCTGGCTCCCTTCTCCGGCTATTAATCTTTATGAGTGTCTCTGTTCCAATACGGCCTCAGCCACTGAAATTTATAAAATAGGATCTTGTAGGGTTTAAAACTCTAATGTCTGTAAAGTCCATATAGCGACACCCCTGTCACGGGCTACAGCCAAGACCGGAGGTGCCCGTGGCATCGGAGAGGAAGGCATCGTACAGGCTCCATGTCTTGCGTCCTTCCTGTGCCAAGGGCGGCCGGGTAGTGGTGAGTCCTCCTGTGGCCTTTTCTATGGACTTCAATTCAGGCAGTGACCTTGAACTTGAGCAGAAGGTTTCAGCAGTGCCAGCAGCTGCAGTACCACTGAGATGCCTCCAACTGCAGCACAGACATGCCCAAGATACTACTGCAAGGAAACTTCTTCACCTGCGTGGTTTCCTATAGTTAGGTTGACAGGTTCCCATCAGGTTCCCATTAAAAACCTCACTCAATGGGGTTGGAGGATCAAAAGGTGACCCAGGGACTTGAGGGAGGAAGGGGCCCTGGTCAGTGACAGGCCATGACTGCCATCGATGTCCCCGGTGTGTGTTTCCTGTTGGTGCTGACAGCAGCGGCTCAGCCGAAGGACTACGCAAGTCCACTCTAGCCAAGACGGTGCGTCGTTGAGACGTGCTCACTGAAAGCATCTCTTATGTTCAGGCTGAATAGAGCGATTGTGCATTTAAGAGAGGAGAGTGAAAAATGGATTTGGAATGTTAGAAAACACCATAAAGCTCATTGTGCATTAATTCCTTAGGTGGTTCGCAATAAACGTGAACACACGCTGGTTCGTATTACAGCGTTTGCTGTTGGCGTGAGTTTCTCTCCCCCACCAGGGTACGGGATGCTTTTTGCTGTGTGGCAGTTTCCTCTATCCAAGGAGCTTGATTTCTCCAAAGTTTTCCAGGGAGGACTTGCTAGCCCGTGTGCGGTGGTTGGGCACCCTTCTAGAAGGCTGTCTGCCCCTTCACCCCGAATGAGAGGGTGGTCAGTTTCCCCACATACAGAATTGAAATCTCACCTCCCTGCCCCCCCCAAAACACCCTTCTTCTTCATCCTCAGACAGAATTTGCTAAATGCAGTTCAAAGGCGATCAATACATTGCACCGAGAGTCTCCCCACCTTTTTCTAAACAAACGCATTCCTGAGGAGTGAGTTTATTCACACATGGCCGTGAGCGCTAATGACCCCGAGTCTCGTTCTGCCAGTCACCCAGATGGCTGTTGATAAAGATTTAGCATCATGTTCTAAGTGTCAGGGTTGTCAGTGGAGCTGAACCATTTGACCAGAAGAAAAAAACGCACAGGGAGCTATTGATTACAGCTTCTCGGTGTCACTTGTTCACCAGGATTTAGGTATTGATGAGGCTGCGAGTGAAAACAAGCCCTTTCCCTTGTGGGCTGCTGCCCCGAAGAACAAAGGCGAAGTTGGAAAAAATATTCCACGGGTACCAGCATCAGAGGGATTCCATTATTGATTGAAAGGCCCCTTCATGTTATTTTTGTTGGAGACAAATCTATGGGTTTGGAAGTTTTATAGCATTTGAGAAAGGGGCTGCGTAAGTGATGGATTCGTGTATTGGAAGAATTAGATTTCACAGCATGAAGATTTCAATGCAGCTGTGATATTATGAGCTTCTTGGTTATTGATAAAAATTACATTTTATGCAGCACAGGCTTGAAAGGAGAGGGCACAGAGGGTACAGAGCCTTTGAAAATGTCCTTAGGGCCCCAATAAATTTTAGCAGGTCTTATAATTCTAATAGTCTGAAACTCACCACCAAAATTAATGTGCGTGGAAGTGGTGTTCTTGTTCCTAATGGTAGAAAGGGCGTGTGTTTGGTAGGCGACCTGTTCCCCACGACGGCTCGCATGAGACAGAGACTGGTCATGGCTGTCAGGGTCATCGTCGTCCTGTGCCACCTGTCCTAGCCTCTGCATTCGTATTTAGAAAGAAGGAGAAGAGATGTTTATTTTACTCATTTTTATAATTTCGTAGCTCATACGCAGGAAAGAAAAATCAAAGCTCGGTTGTGAAATGTGCTGTTAGGTAGGAAAACTGAATTGGTGGCTAAGTGCTTGTACAACTAGATTGAATTAAATACCTCTTTACCAGTCAAAAACATGAATTGTATGTTATTTATTGTCCTTGCTGCAATTATTAGTGCGACTATTTGATAAAAATCATCAGTGAGGGTAAATAGCCCACTCTTGAGATTTTTTTGCTGCTCCTTCCGAGGTCGAATTCTCTGCTGTCGCCAGGACTTGGCAGTTACTTCTCTTCGCTATGCTAAACGCGATGCCGGAAGTCAGCTCTGCATCAGCCTCGCTGTCCCGAGGCAGCCGTCAGAACCCTCTCTGACTGCGTCACTGTGCATGTTGCCATGGTGACCCAAACTCATAGGCAGACCAGGAACAGCTGTGTGACGCGAGGGAAGCCAGAGCCCCACCTCGCGGCCGTGTCACCCGCCGGCAGCAGGGCCCCAGGTCCAGGAAGGCCGAGCCTGGAGCCCTCGGGGGAGCAGTGGTTACAACCCCACCTTTGCCTCTTCACGGCCTGTAAACTTGGGCAGGAAGCTCCACGGGACGTGAGGTTGCCGTACCTGGCCGGGGGTGTTGGGGGCAGTGGGATGTAACCGTGCAGCATCAGGCACGGGGTCCGCCTGCTCCCAGGGGCTTTAAGCACCCTGTCCAAGATGGAGCTGGGATTACGCTGTCCCCTGGGAGGCAGGGAGCCAGGCCCCACAAGGGGCACACCTGGCAGGTGAAGTCTGTGCCAGGCAAGTGCACAGTGGTGACAACGGAGCTGCCTTTTGGGGTCGCCACTCCAGGAAGCAGAGGGGCCTGGTACACAGAGCTCCAAGATGCAGGGTGCGAGAGCCTGGCTGCTTCCTCTGGAACCTCCCCTGACTGGTGGTTGCTTCTTGCAGTTCGCTTGCTTTGGAGGATGGAGCTGGGGAACGGGTGGGCTGGAGATCTTTTCTCCGTTGAGCTGCGGGGACCTGGTGGTGGTCTGGGGACTCCTCGCCTTCAGGGTCCTGCAGGAAAGGCTGTGTTTTCTCACTGTGGCCCAAGACATGGACCCAGGCAGCCGTGTGAGTGCCAAGATGGGGCTGGGTCTGCGGGATCCACGTGTGGGCGTTTGGGGTGCAGGGGCAAGTGGGCCGGCTCTTAAAGAGCTGTTGTATGGACAAGGGACCATCAGCCAGTGGTCCCTGGACACCTCCTTGGCCTTCCTCGAGTTGTGGCAGCTGAGAACCTTCTGGAGCAAGCCCAGTGCCCTCCCCCTTCTCTAGCTAGTACCAGTTCCTGTCGTCATGCGTGCTGGCGGTCTACATTCTTCATGGAGTAGCCCCCGTGAAACTGCACGATGATGAGATGTGTCCCCCCGTGTCCCGGGCCCTCGGTGGCTGACCACGCACGCCCTTCTCCCTGGTCACCATGAGCTCCTAGGAAGAAGGCTGGTGCCCTGGGGACCCTCGGGCTGGTTCTTTCATAGGAAAAGTGGGACTGTGCTGAGATGTCACCACACACCCCTCTTGGGAAATGGCCCCAGCGTGGCTCTTCTCGGCAGCTGCTTGTTGGGATCTTTGGGCACATGTCCATGGAGCACCCACAGTCCCCTACAGTGGGCACACAGGGTGTACCTTGAGTTTGGTGGCCCCCAGGTGTGTGACTGTCCCTGGAGTGCTCTGTAGTATTTCCTCTGGCTGCCCGGGGAGCGAGGTAGACAGCCAGAGGTGACCTCCATGCATCCATCCCTGTCTTTTCCACCCGTGCCCTGAGCCAACTGAGAAATGGGTGGAGGGCGTCAAGATTTTAGCTTCGTGAGGATAAAAGCAAGATTGGAGGGTGGGGCGTGGCCAGGCAGCTTCCTGGTGGTTCCCACTGGAGTCAGGGCTCAGGGCTCCCCCACCGGCGCAGAAGTGACCGTGTCTCGGAAGCGGTCAGGGCGCCTCACACCCTGGGGCAGGCGAGTCACTTGCAGAAACCCAAAAGGTGCTGCGCTGGGTGTGCCCGTCCCTTCCTCCCCTATCAGGGGGCAGTGACTGGTCCCCCGCCGTGGGTGAGGCCAGCTGCGTCCCTCCACGTGGAAACCAAAGGCAGGGCAGCAGCAAGTGCCCTCGGCCACTGCGAGTGGCTGTCAGAACCTCAGCCGGACGGTGGAGCCGGGGCTGCTTCTGCCTCCCCTGCCGGCGGCAGCAGGACCAGGCGGAAGGTTTCCCTGAGGACGCCTGCTGAGGAAGGCGCCCGCCCCTCTGGAAAGAAGGGGGCCTCCCTGCCCCTGGTGGGATTGGCTACAGAGACATCATCAGACGGGTCCGTGGGCCTGTGTGTGGCGGCAGGAACAATAAGCAAGTCGCTTGGTCGTGATCCTCCGTCACATTCAGCACCTGTAAGCGCTTGGCATCCGGTCGTAGACCTGCAGTGTGTCATGCCAGCTCCAGGCTGGGAAAATAACGGGTCGGGCGCTGTAGGAGGCCCATGGAGGCCGCGACCAGAGCCCTGTCCTCGGGGCTTCGGAGTCGAGTCAGCAGCTCGGCCTCCTATTTGGAACTCTCTGGAGCCACGGACAGTAAGTAGCAAAAGGCATGATTGACTGTGTTCCGGCAAAACTGTGTCTGCAGAGACGGGGTGGGCTGCCCTGGCCCACGCGGTAGCCTGTGCGGTACAGCCTCCTCGGAGGCTTCCCGTTGTCTGGGAAACGTTTGACAATGTTACGTACCACCAGGAACTTAAAATTGTTTTCTCCTCCCAAATCTTGCCCTAAGAGGGATTCATTTCGAGGAAGATGCCTGGGTTCGCCTCAGGGCATGAGTCCCTCTGTTGGCCCGAGCCGAGAGCCCCAGGGACTCAGGGCCTGGCCTGGGAAGGGGTGTTGATGCCGAGACAGAACCAGCTCTGTCCCCAGCCCTGGTGCCACCAACAGCCCACCCGCCGTGAGCCCCTAACTTGTTGTGGTCTGACCTTGCCCTTGGCCCCAGAGCCCAACGGGACTGACTGTGGCTGCCCTCCTGTTTTTCAGGTCCCCATCCTCGTCCCGTGCCATCGCGTGGTCTGCAGCAGCGGAGCCCTGGGCAACTACTCTGGAGGAGTGGCCGTGAAGGAGTGGCTGCTGGCGCACGAAGGCGGCCAGGCAGGGAAGCCAACCTGGGGAGGGCGCTCGGGCCCGGCGAGGGCTTGGCTGGGGGCAGCGGGGGACGCCGCCAGCCCCCAGCACGCTGGCCGAAGTTGAGTGCAGCGGGAGTGAGCATTCCAGCGGCGTGTAAATGTAACGCTGCGTGGGACGGGGGGGGGGGGGGGGGGGGGGAGGGCGCCATATTGAAAGAGGCAGGTGCGTCCCGGTGGGACTCAGTGTGTCCTCTCGTTTCTACATTTTACAGCAGAATAAACTCAGAGGCCCAGATGTCGTGTGTGTCATTTGTTCCCTTACCTGGCACAGTTCTTTCATTTTTAATGTCTTTTAAAACAGGGACGAGAGAGTGGGGAAGACAGGGGTGGCGTCTGGTACCCACTGACGACACCTGGCTGCCGCAGACGTCCCCAGGACCAGCTCGAGGCTGTCCTGGGCTGCACCCGTGTCTGTCCACACTGGTGAGGTCCCCACCCCAGTACGGTCCCACAGTGCCCTTGCTCTCTGTCAGTTCCCACTGCCCAAGTGCACGGTGGTCACTGTCCCGCACTCGGGTCTCGCTGGAGCACAGAGAACAGGTGTGGAGGTAGATGCCTTAACTAGAGGTCTTGTGGCTTCGTTGTCCCAGTTGCCAGAAGATCTGACTCAAGATGCATCGTTTATGGACTGTATGGACTGAGTGGAAATTAACCATTTGCCCTGAAGATCTGGACAGATAAATAGCTCTTTGGCGTGGATTTGGTTGTGCCAGCACCCTTCTGGGCGCCCAAGTCTCACCCCAGGTCTCCCTTGCCACTCCTTGGCGTGGTGCCCTGGGCAGCAGGAGGGGAGGGACACAGGCCTCTCCTCCCAGAAGCCCTTGGGGTGACAAAGGGACCTCGGGACCCGTGGGTCTGTGAGGGCTCCAACAGCCCAGAGTTGATCCTGAAAGTCGTGGGTCGCTCCCAACAGCTCCTGTTGCCGACGGCAGCAGGGAGGGTTTCCAGCATCTGCCGTGTGCCACAGCCTGACACGTCATCACCGTGTGTCGTTTCGGCTGTGGGATTAACTAGATCCAAAAAGCGGAAGGGAAGCTTGTAGCTCTGCGTTTGGGTAAATAAAATGGAGCATCTGATAGATGGAGAAAACGAACCGTACCCAGCCGTGCCGTAGAAAGCGTGTTTTTATCCAGGGCTCCTTGTGAGTGTAAACCGCAGCAGGGAAGCTCGCCTGGTTCGTACAGGTCACCGAAACCTGGAGAAAGGTACAGCCTCGTCACCTGTACGGTTTGGATGTACTGTACGTTTCATGTTGCCCCCACAGAAGGGCAGGTGCCTAACGAAAACAAACTTCAGGCTTGTCTCAGTAACTTAGATTTGGTATATCCTTTTCTTACATCAGCCAAATTCTGGATCTTTTTTCCCGAAACGTAAAGTGATACGACTGTCCCTCCACTATCTTCGTTCTTAATACCTTTGAAGCCAGGTGAGTCTCACTCACAGTGGTTCCCACGGGGGTCTGGTGTTCAGGGCAAACCCCGGGCCACCCCACTCCGGCAGCCCCTCAGTGCTGGGCACACACTGAACACGCTGCCGTCCAGCCGCAGGGGTGCTTTTGGTCATTTCTGGTTTTCTCTCTCTGAAGGCAGAGGGGACAATTTCTGTGTGTTGGTGTCACCAGGAGGTGGGTGGGAAGAGCGGGATGCCCTCTGCCTGGGGCTGTGCCCTGCCCTCTTCTGGGCAGTGCTGCTCCCCAACATAGGCAGTCACTGGGTGACATCACACTGTGGCTTTCTCCTCTTCCGAAACAGACCGGAGACTTGGGGTTCTCAAAGGCAGCAGTGTCGGGCCTGGCTGGGCTGTGCGGCGTGTGAGTGCTTTCCAACAGAGGGCACCAGCGCCGCGCACTGTGCTGCTTGGGAGACCCCCTCCCCCCCCCACCACCCCCACCCCCTCCCCCTCGCCACCACCACCCCCACCCCAACCCCGTCTCTGCTTCCGCGGGAGCTTGAAAGTGGGCGGCCAGGGAACCCTGACGGCTCCCGGCGTGGCTCCGAGACTGTGCACGCTGCCTCCACGCCCACACGTGGGCCAGGCACGTGGTCTGCACGCAGGCCATCCTCTCTATTTGGGCCCATAGAGGACGACAGCCTCCCAGTGTCATCTCCAAGTTCCCAAGCAGGGCCAGGCTCTGAGCGAGGGTCCTGGGCCCGTAAAACTGCCTCCAGCGAGGGCTGAGCCCCCAGCACGGGTCAGTGGCCAGGGGACCCACCCCGTCAAAGCCAGCCGTGGTGACCCAGTGTCATGCAGCCTGGAACCGGGCGAGGGCCTGTTTGGGCCGTGCCCTTGGTGCAGTACAAAACCCCGCTCTGCCTCGTCTCCAGGGGTTTGCTCGGCCCTGTCGTGGCAGGCTTGATAGATGCCCCGGGGTTCTCTCTGACAGAGGCAGCAGCAGGGCTCAAACCGGCGTGGCCGTGTACCGCTCCAAGGACAAGCTCTGCAGAGCCGACATCAAAAGTCAGCACGCAGCCCGCCTAGAGCCGCTCCGCTCCACTCCACGTTGCAGCACAGCTTATGAAAATAAAAAGGGAAAGAGAAGGCACAAAGAAATACAAAAATATTTTCCAGATAACAAGACACGTCGAAACAAGAGAGCTCTGTTCTTCGGCCTTGGCCCCGGGTCTGCCCCACCTGCCGGGTTTCCGTGTCCAGCACCACGGTGCTTTGAGGCTGACACGGAGACCCGCCGTGGCGTGGCCACTGGCTCCTTGCAGCAGCTCGTACAGGCCGTGCTGGTCTCCTGTTTCTAGGGGCTGAGATAACAAAGGACTCAGAAGGATTTGTTTTTGCATGAACCATACTTAAAACGAAGTAGGTGCCGTTGGCAGTGTGGGAGACTGAGTTTTAGGAGGGGTGGGTAGATTTTTATTCCAGTCTGTCTTCCCCGTTAGGAGCAAAAGTGTCGGGTAAACCCACCCACACTCAGCTTGTCCTGTGGCCACGTGGCCTGATGAAACTTTTTTTAGGCCCAAAAAAGAGAAACAACCGTGGAAACGTGGGCGTCGCGGTGCTGGCGGTGCAGAGTCAGGAGGTCTGGAAGGGCTTGTGCTCGGGGAATTGTAGACCCTGGTGGGATCGTTAACTTACAGCTGTGGGTGCGGAGGTTCTGGGCAGGGGTCTTTCAGAGGAAGTGGGCAAGCGTTACACACAGTTGGGATCTTTAACTCTCATACGCGTCTCGCCCAGCAGAAACCACTTACTGCACAGCCTGCGGATGGGGGGCTTGGTGATCCGCTAGTGATGGAAATCGTTGGTGTGACTTGTCTCTTCCCATGCACACCTCTTCTCCCGTGGCTCCCGCTCCCTGGGCGCCATGTGGTGACCCAGAACTGTCTGTCTGGGGGGCGAGCTTTGTCCAGTATGGACATGTTTGTATGGAGACCACTGACTTTGCTTAAATCGTTTGTGAGCAACGGCGTCAGTCCCAGAACCTCTTTGCCATAAAGCTGCAGAATAAGATGAAAACCTGTGTATACAGATTGCTTGAAACCTAGAGTGTGGTGTGACCCAGCAGGAGCCCTGGGGGTGTGGACCACCTCCAGGGAAGCCACTCGGGAGGGTCCTGCAGCGCCCTGGGGACCCCTCCTCCAGAGACGTGTCCGCAGACCTCACACAACCCCTGGCCTGGGTCTCGGGGGAACGGCGGCACTGCTGGCGCGTCCCGCTCCCCTACTTGGCAGCCTTGGCGTGGGCACGCCCTAGCCGTGACCGGGGGCAGCGCTGCCAGCTCAGACCTCGCCCCACTGGAACGCGCAGGACGTCACTGAACTGGGAGGTGAAAATTGTTCGTGTCCCTGCAGACCTGCCAGAGGTCTCAGTGCAGTGTGGGTTTCAAACAGCATAGAGGACTCTGGAGTGATAAATTGGCTAAATCTTTCTATTTTACTAAAAAGGTTTTCCTAAAAGACCAACTGGGAAGCCGCCCTTGGCCTGCAGCCCCAGCCGGGTGCCCGCGCGTTTCCAGCGGGTGGGGAGGCGGGCACAGGCCCTCGGGTCCGGTGCAGTTGGCCTCCCTCAGGCCGTGTGGGGGTTTTCTCCTTGTTCATGGGCATTTGCTTAAAAGTTTGCGTTTAAGAATCTGAAGTCCACATCAATTTTACTTATCAGTTTGAAAGACATTGAGATTTAAAGGGGACAAAGGCGCTGCCGAGCGGCCCCTGTCTGTCTGTCCGTCCGTCTGTCTGAAGGGCTGGGGAGGTGGAGAAACTGCAGGTACCGCCGCGCCTCCCGGTGACGAGGGCACCGTCCGGAGTCCCCGGGACCCCGTGGCTCCAGCCGCTGACAGATGGGGAGCGTCTGGCCTCCGTCAGCCGGGCGGCCGACAGGGGTCTGTCGGGGCGGGATGAGAAAGTAGGAAGTGGGTGCTGGGCGAGGTGCGAACTGACGGCAGAGCCCGGCCTGACAGCGCCTCTGATTGATGAAAGGACATTGTTAACAAGCCTTTAAAGTTTCTCATTAATGTTTGTTTCATTGAAAAAAGCCACCAGAAACAAAATTCCGCACAGACAGTAATTAAGATGGATCCCGTACAATGTGGCATCGGGGTTGCTGGGAGCCGTAAAAACCCTCCTCCGAAATCCTTGCTTTCGAGCTGTCATTTTCCGGGTCCTTGAAAGCGCCACATGGTGTGGGGAGGGGGGTAGAGTGAGGCACGTTTTGTGGCCGTGACGTGGTCAGCCTCACCGGAACCTGTTTTTGCCGTGGCCCAAGGACGCAGAACGGAGCTTGCTGACTTTGTCCCAGCCTGCGACACGGCGGGGGAGCGGGGCAGGGAGAGGCTCTGCCGGCTCTGAGCCAGCCTGAGGAGCGCGTCCTCGCGGGCGCTGCACGGCGCGTGTGGTTCCAGCCGGGGACGAGGTGGGGGCCGTCTCTTCTCCTGGTTTCTGCGAGACAGGTCGGGCCCCCCCCCTGCTGTACAGGCATCTCACGTGCACACGCTCGAGCACTTTTTTCCCAAGTCTTCCCATTATGCACCATTTCCGTCTGGATCCTGAACACAAGCAATACATGCGCTTCCAGATTGATCTGTCGACTTACAGGAGAAAAACCCACCCGGAGCAAACGTCAGTGTCCCCACATTACGCAGCAGGTGATTTTGTGCTTTGCACGTTGTGATTGCGTAGCTGCAGGAGAGGTAGGTGCACACCTGAGATTTCTGGCAGGTGACGTGGGAGCAGGCACGGGGCACGCAGTTGAGCCCCAGCGGGTGGCCTCCCGGGGTCTCCGAGGGAAAGTGCTGTGCTACAGGCCAGTCACTGCGAGTGGCTTCAGAGCAAGGTGGGGACTGTCACTGTCCTCTCACTGCCCACTTTCTAACCGGACACAGAGCACATCTGTGCCTGGCGTGGTCCCCTAGGTTGGGAGGCCACCCACCATCCCCGTCGGACAGGAGCCTTCGTGGCTAAGTGGTCTCCTTCACTCTGAGTCGCTGCTCGTGGATGTGTTTCTTTGGGAGGTAAAACAGTCCCCACGGACAGTTAAATCTTATGACAGCTTTGAGATCCTCCCAGGTAAAAGCCATCATGTAAGTGCACGATGCTATCACTGCTCAAAAGCGCTCCTAATCCCAGATGTGGGAACGAGAGCCCTACGCTCGCCGGGCACATACGCAGGAGCCGGTGCTCCCTGGGACTGGCAGTTCCAGAGTGGCTTCCTCTTGTGGTTTCGCTCACTGTTTTGAGCCCCAGGAAAGGGATTTCAGATGCCCCAGTTGACCCTAGCGGGGACGAGCAGCATTCTCAGCATAAGGTCCCAACCTCTTCCTTGCTGCACTGGCTGGAAACCAGAGACCCCACTGGAGAAGTCCCTCTGCAGGTCTGGGACGCCTCCTGAAAACTTCCCTTGTCATGGGGAAAACACTTGTTAGATGAGTCAGGGTTTAAGTCACTGGTGTGAACCCCAGCACACCTGTGTCCTTGCTCACCCCTGCCTGTGTGCCAGCACCGCTCACCTGTGGCTTTCAGGAAGGCACAGACCTCGGCTTCCCTGAAGCACATGGTGGCTTTTTTAAGACCATGCAGATGTCACCCAGTAAGGTGTGAGCCCTGCCCCCTCTGCATGCTTTATGCTCCCAACACCGTTGGTGCTGGTGGGTCTCGTGGGACCCTTCCTCTCCCTCGGAGGTGCAGCTTGCTGGGCCAGAGACCGCAAGGCCTGGCTCGGTCACTGCTTGGCAGGGAGTTTGCCGGATGCGGACGGCACCCAGGAAGGCAAAGCGGAGGCATCCTGCCTGCCACAGGGTCCCTTTCTCCGAGGGCCACCCTAGTGACTGAGCAGTAATGTGAGGTCACAGGCACACCCGCAGTGACACAGACACAGCTGGCCCCCCCCGGATGGCCTCCGCCAGCACCGCCACGCAGCAGCAGAAGTGGGGTGTCGAGGGGGCTGCTTCGGCCGTGCGGCACCATCACAGGGTGGAGAGTGTCCGGGGTCAGGAGTAGGCCCTGCAGGCCGTGGTGCAGGTGTTCAAACGCAAGGTCTGCCGTGTGAAACCCACCCCTCCACTTCACACAAATTCAAGCCTATTCAGGGGTTCCCAAAACACTCTTTTCCCAGGAGTCTTGCTGTTTCCACAGCTTAAGTCTTCTCACTCCAATAGCCTTCTCCTTGGCCACCATTTGGACCACTTTTCTTGGGAAAAGCCTTTCATGGAATAGAGGCAGCGGCTTTGGCAGACGTGTCCCCACGGAATCTGCACGGTGGCCTTGGGAGTGCAGGTGCCTCCCTGGAGTCCCTGCTGGGGACAGCAGAGCAGCCAGACCACAGGCTCCTCCCACCCAGCCAGACAGGCCACCCCGCCAGCGTGACCAAGGCCTCAGGTTAGGTGAGTGGATGGCAGAGCATCCCTGAGCTGCACCTGGGACATCTGGAATGTTCTGGAGCCAGCTCTCATGGAAGAGCTGTGACCTGGCATTGGCACCGCCAGTACCATTTGGAAATCGATCTGGTGGTGGCCATGGGATTCCGGCACCAGGAGGTCATGTGGGCCCCTGCACAGCAGTGCACAGAAGCCTCTCCCCCTACAGACAGGTGGAGCAGACCCTTTAGGGCAGAAGGGCCCTGTGTCCCTAACCCCTGGGCCAGCGCTGGGTGGCTCTTGGCAGAAAGCCCCCCGCCAGGGAGTCTCTGCAGCTCCCTGGGCCACCGTCGGGTTTTGGTTCTTCCCCTGGAGTGGCACAGTGGGCCTCCTCTCACCCACGGGAGCTCTGGGGGGGCGTTGCTGCCACCTGAGGTCTCCACCCAGGGGTGAGCCAGCCATGCTTTGCCATGGGGGGTTGGGTGTGTGACCTGTGGTAGCAGCTCCAGAGTATCTGAGGCCACCCTATCCCAAGATCTTCTTCCTAAGCCAAAGATCTCAGGCCTGAGTGACCGTCTCCCAGGCCAGGCCCAGAAGCCAGAGGGAGGCCTGGTGTTGTGGACCTGCTCAAGTGCCAGGCGCTTCCCCCAAGGACACCTGGGCATCCCGCCCCTTGCCCCAGGGGCACTTTGCAGCTCAAGGGGACGTAGTCATGGACAGACGACTTCTCTGGTAGTAAGTCTAGAACGTCGAGACAGGTAAAAGGAAGGGCCATGAGCATTGTCATTGCTGGGACTCGCTGGATATCCCTCTGTTAAACTGTGGGGGACGCCCCCGCTCCACTGCTGTTCCTTCCTGCAGGATGCACGTGCCCACCCTGCCCAGAGGACGAGAGCCCACGGCGGCGTCCCAGCGGGCGGCCAGCGAGGTGCCCTCGGGAAGTGTGGGCAGCGGGGAGACACCCGGTGTAAATGGCCTGTGGGCAGCTGCTTCAGCATAAAGTCGCTAAATCTCTTCTTCCCCCACCTAAGAAGGGAGGAAAATCCACTCTCCTTGCCTACTGGAGGTCAGAACGCCCAGACGTGTGATGTTGTGCGCGTGCCGGGATCTAACGTGGTGTGCAGCCCCAGAGAAATGCGCCCCCCCCCCGCCGCCGTGCCCTCATGGGTGGTGGGAGTGTGCGTGTGATCATTCAGTTCAAGAGGTGTGTCCTCCGATCATAGATGCTGGGTGACCCGGTTCCCAGACACAAACATCTGGGCTTCAACGGGGCTTGAACTGACGGCTGAGACTGCGCGTGGTGTGGCCACACTGGTATTGAATTTGAGCGCAACATCGAGGCAGTCATGCCCGGGGCTCTGCCGCACCTCCGGAGAGGCCGCTGCTCCTGTGTGGACTCCAGGCCAGGAGGACTCGCCCCGAGCTGAGAACGTTCGTTTGCTTAAAGCCGCCTCTTCCTTGAGATGCAGAATGACTCATCTGTTACAACACCGAGAGGTATGTAGCTGTCTATACTTCTCTGTGCAAACATCTGACTTGTGTGCCAGGAAGCAACGTGACAGGTATTCTGTAATTTCAAGCAAATTGGTCTCAGATGTAGATGGAACAGATCTTCACAAGGAGAGGATGGAAGTTTGTCACGTGTAAGGCCTGAGCAGCCACCTCCTCCCCACTCCAGGAGGGCTCCCCCAAAACCCTGCCCCCTACACAGGACCTCTTGATGTGCCGGTCGGCCTGCAGGAACTTCCACCCTGTGGGCTCTGGGCCCTCAGGCCGTGGTGGAGCCACTGTGCCCTTCGGACCTCAGTGCTCAGAGGGACAGAGCTGTGTTTGCGCTTTGTCTGTGCAGAAGCCCACACGTTGGGAAGGAGCGAGGCAGCAGCCCGCGGTGGTGAGGAGTCAGGACCAGAGTACAGCGTGTCCACCTCACAGGCTGCGTCTAGCATGAGCCGTGCGACCTCTCCACGCCCTGGTGTCTGTACGGATTGAATGGGGACCTGTGAATGTGACCTAATTTTGAAAAGGGGTCTTTGCAGATGTGATCAAGGATCTCAAGATGAGGTCACGCTCCATCGTCCCAGTGGGTCCTAAATCCGGGAACTGGTGCCCTTACAGGAGACAGAAGAGAAGGTGTGGACGCAGAGGCCGCGTGAAGACAGAGGCAGAGACTGGAGCACAGCAGCTGCAGACCGGGGAGCACCTGGAGCCCCCTGAAGCGGGACGAGGCCAGGAAGGCTCCTCCCAGAGCCCCCGGGGGGAGCACGGCCCCATTAGCAGCCTGACTCTTGTAAGAGAGTGTTTCTGTTGTTTTAGCCCCCCATTTGTGGAACTTGATTGCAGCAGCCGCAGGACACCTGCGCAGCCTCCTCACCTGCGTGGCAGGAATATCGGTGGCACGCCCCGCGAAGGCCACTGCCGGCTGCAGCGAGCGAGCCGCTGGTGTCCCTCAGCCCACTGCCTGGCGCGTGCTGAGTGCTCGGAGTGCGCTGGGTGCCGGAGGTCAGGTTTTAGCTTCAGAGGAGCCTGGGTCGGAACCCCCACTTACTGGCTTTGGGACCCTCTGTGACAGATTCAGTCTCACCAAGCCACGGCTACCTTCCCTGTGGGACGCGCAGACTAGCATCCACCTGGCATGGCCTTCTTAATGGAAAAAGCTCATTCCTTCTCTTGCAACCTGTCATTCAAGTAAAACTCAGGGAGGGACGCTCTGGCCGGCTGACCTCGGCCAGGCCGTCCCTGGGGTGGGGAGCACGTCACCTCATTGTGGGTTGAAGGGTTGACGAGGGAGGTCTCTGGGGTTGGGTGTGCACTGGGAATGGGCATGTAGTGTCACAACTGAGTCTTTGACAAACCTGCGGCTGGGTGGTCACCCTGAGAGACTGCGCCCTACGCCAGGGGCTCTCAGAATGGGCCTTTGACAAGGAACCCGAGAGGGATTTATGACCCACGTTTTTAAAAGCAGCAACAGAAATGGATTCCTGAAGCCCACGCTGCCGCGGCCAGGCCTGGCCCTGCGGGTCTCCTACAGTATCCACAGCTCAGCTCTGTCGCTGGAAACACGTCTGTGCTCAGAAGTAGCCAGGTATGTTTTCAGTGCAAATGACATCAAAACAAACCTTAAAGCCACCTAAACAAAGCCATATAGGGCTGACGCAACAACAAAAGTAAGTCAATCGGCGCAGTCAGATGGCAAGTCCAGAAACGGCCACAGGTGTGTGGAATTTTAGAGTTATGAATATGGCATTTCAGTTCAGTGGGGAAAGGATCGTCTAATAAATTCGTGTCAGGACAACTGGGCAAGCTGTTTTGAAAATAGCACAATTCCAGAAACTTTAGAGTTCTAAACATCTGCTAAATTTTTTAATTATTGTTGTATCAGATGAAAATACAAGACAAATGCATCTGTATCTGCATTTAAAGGAGGTGTGTCAGGATATGGCGAGAACTCAGAAGCCATAAAGGAAAAGATTGGCTTGACCTTGTCACACTGTTGGAAACAAAAGACAAATGGCACCTGGGAGAAAACACTGGCAAGAGGTAAGCCGAGGAGATCGTATTCATAATATAGAAAAAGAGTATGTGCAGATCAATAAGAAAAAGGCAAACTACCCAAAAGACAGATATGCAAAGAATACAGACAGGCAATTCATAGAGGAAAAATATCCAAAGCGGCAACTGGAAGCCTCTAGAAAGGGCAAAGGAGAGGCCCGAGTGAGATTGTCAAGGATTACCTGGAGTGATCCTCTGAGAGATTTTCCACCTCACTAGTGATCATAAGATCTATGTCACAGATTGAAGTGGGAGACAGCATTGTATTGTCATCTTGTTAAGAGGGGAAAGGACTTGTAATCCTTTGTCCACAGTGTAGAGTAAGGGGCCGGTGTACACTGCTTGTAGGAACGCAGGCATGGTTTTGGAAGGCAGTTGGGCGATTCCATCTGACCGGATAGTTCCATGTTTGGGACTCTGTTCTCCGGAGCTGATTGCGTGAGTATACCCCGCCAGAGTGACAGGGGTCCTCACGGCCCGTTTGCTTGTAATAGTAACGTATGGGACCAGCACGAACGTCCCACGGACGCGAGGCTGGCTGAACAAACCGTGACACGTCCCGACAGCCTAGAACAGTTCTGTTAGGAATGGTCGGGGAGCTCTGTGCTGGCTGACGTGGGAACGCAGTCGTGACTCACTGCTGGGTGACGTCAGGGCAGGTGGGAAAACATAAGGTGTCATCGATGCTGCTTCATAAAATAAAACTTCTGACTGTGCACACAAGTGTAAAATCGTGGAAGAGAATCATCAGACCTTCTGCACGGAAGCCCCTGAGCAGGAAGGGCTGGGAGAGTTGCTGCGGTGTGTGCTGGAGAGTGTGTTTGCGTTGCTTTTCACTGGTGTTCGACGTTTATGAAACGTGTGTGTTTATTTTATAGTAAGAAAGGAAATATGTATTATCCCTTCGAAAATGACCCATGATTCTGTTTAAAACAACGTATGTACGTCCATGTTACGTTGTTCTTTTAGAAGACTATCTGTACAGCAAGATGCTGTGGCTGTCACCTCAGCACGAGGACACCGGGATGAGCTGCTCCTCCGAGGGGCTTTTCCTCTCCACGTGCAGGACGGCTGAGAATGCCCAGGTGAGGTCACGGGACACACAGCCTCAGGGCATGAGGTCTCAGAGAACAGTCGGGGAGGGTGGGCCAGCACGTCAAGAGGGGCTTCCTGGAGGAGGTGGGAGTTGCACTGTGCCTGCAGGAGCTGGGCAGGATGGAGGAGGCATTTAGAGTGAAAGGAGCAACTGGGTGCCTTAGGAGAGAGCAGAGGAGGGCACAGGTGGCACGGACCCTGCAAGACAGGGCTGGGGGAGGCCAGACCCCGCTCCGTGAGCACAGGCAGCATGGGGTCAGTTCTTGGTGACTTTCAGATGGTGACGAATCAGTGGAGAGCTGCACGTGGCGGCCACCAGCCCAATGCCAAAGGGGACATGGTAGGGCCAGCACGCTGACCACGTTGAGGGCAGGCCTCCTCTCCGTGCCCGTGCAGGGCAACTCCCTCTCCAGCCTGCACCCTGGGACGGGCCCTGGGCTCAGTTGGCTGCTTTGTCCAGGTGGCACCTGGGAGGCCCCTGTGATCCTAGGCAGGAGACAGACCGTGAGGAGGGCAGGCCCAGACCCCATGTGTGCGCAGGCTCACCTGTGGCCCCCAGCATTGGGCAGTCTCCAAGGCAGGCCCGTGGGTCCGTCCTGGGCCCCTGGCACCCCCTGAGAACAGGCCGGGTGGAAGCCGCAGCCGGGCAGCGCAGGCCTGAGCTCAGCTCTAGAGAAGCTTGTCTTCGTGACTCGAGTCCTGTGTTTTACATGATTAGGTAAGTCACTTAGCATCGCTGTGTCTTGTTAGAGAAGCTACTAATCCTTAGAGCTAACAGAACTAACTAATTAGTGTAGAACACTTTGAAGATACAAGAAATTCAGATGTGGAGTGTAATTGCCTCATCCTCCTGGTATTGATGCTCTCGTGTGTCCCTAACGGAGCTGCGGGGCTGGCTGTGCCCAGGAGAGGTGGGTTGTTGGAGGCGGCGGCGTGACCAAGTCGCCGTCCTGAAGCCCCAGGGCTGCTGGCAGCATGCCCTGCCCTGCCCTGCTTTTCAGCGGAAGTCAATGTGGGGACAGGAGTGAGGGAATTCGCTGGGGGCCAACGGCCTTGCCGCCCCAGGACCTCAAGGTGGGTGTGACCTGAGTCGCCGGGGAAGGGGCAGTGGGCTCTGAGCCTGTCAGAGCTATGGGGGACCGAGATGGCCCGAGGGCTGGGAGCTCCAGAGCATGAGTGCGTCAGCGCCTGCACACCGGCCGTGCCGGCGGCAGGTGTGATCAGCCCTGCATGTGGCTTTGGGCAGTGGCTGTGCCTCCGCAAACCTGGCTCATCCTCAACTTTCTCTTCTCTGAAATGGAGCCAATGATGTCATCTTGTGGTTTCTCCAGAAGATAGAGACAGAATTGTGAGACACCTCGCACAGAGCCCGGCAGATAGCAACTTCTACTGTTTCCTCTTTAAAGGATAAATGCAGAACTTCGCTCTCAGTTGGTCGGTTTCTCAGAAAAGACATATCCAAGCCCGAGACTCGGACTTCACTTACCCCGAGCTCCAGGGACGCAGCCGCCACCTGCGGGGCGTGGCTCTTCCTCTCTCGTTGTTGGAAATGAGATAGATGATGGAACGTTCTCTGTGGTGCGTTGCTTCCTGAGGATGTGTGGAGCTGTCAGCAAATCATTAATCTCTCTTTAAACCACGGCGACAATATTTACATTTAAGATCAGGATGATGATTATCTGCAGAACTCCCCTGGAAGCTCTTCTCACGACTGGGAACACACAGAGGCCGGGGAGCAGAGCCACGTCCTGGGCCAAAGACAACCGCGAGACAGCCGCGGGAGGGAGGGTTACCAAGGGCGACGCTCCTGGCGCGAGTGCTCTGACAGCGCGTGTGGGCTCCTCTCCGCAGAAGGATCCAGGCTTCCAGAAAAGTGACCCCCACGTCCTGTGCTCAGGGGCTGAGTGCTCAGACCCAGCCTCACAGGAACGTGACTCGGACAAACCAGCTGTAGGGAGACGTTTCTGAAGAGAATTACTTTCAATTTATAAAAAATATTTTGTGCCCAGACAATCTGGAAAACAGCTGGGTCACGGCAGAGGTGAAAGCCACATGCCAAGCACCCTGGGACCGTCCTGGAAAGTCGTTTATTCCGAGGAAGACCTTCTGTGGGCTGTCCAGCTCGCTCCTCGGGCTCCTCCTCAAGTGACGCTCCTTGGGACTTCGTGCTCTTGCTGCTACCCCGGCGCCTGCAGGGTCTGTCCAGGGCTCTGGGGACAAGTGGGTCCCCTCTGCTGAAGGCCTTGGGACACTTCAACGGAGCTGCTTTCCTCATGGTGGTCCCAGCACCTGTGCTATGGGAGCTTTTCCTCACCGGTGTCTTCAACAGGTGTTTTAGTTGATAGATAACGTCACCAACAAAAGCTAACATACCCATTCTTCACCACGCACCTCATATATGTTGGCACCTACTCTGCTCACAGCACCCTACGGATGCTGTATTTGCCCCCACAGGGAAGACAGTGCTTTGCCCGGAATCACTTGGCTTTTACATCAGGAAGCCTAGACTTGAGCCCGAGGCCGTCACCTCAAAATCTGCACTGATGCCACCGGGTGATGACACCCTTCCTTGTCATTCTGGAGTCAGGTCTAGGAGCACCTACAAATGTCCATGCATTGTAGCACTGACTCTGATGAAACATTCCTAGAAGTTAAAGGATGGTGTCTTCGGAATGTTGAAAAGGAGACTTGGCCTGTGAGTGTGACGACATTGGACAGTCATTTGTTGCTGTCCCGTAGAGTTGGCGATGCGTGCCCTCTAACCAGCCGTCCTCTGCCAAGCATATTCCTGTAGAGAAGCTTCGCACACGTGCACGGAAGCTGGGCCAAAGCACCGCCACGCACTGCACGGCTGTCTGTGACGGCAAGAACCACGGTCCATCCAAACACCCACCTGGAGAAAAACGAATAAATGTGCACTGGTGTGGTCACCCATGAAATACTACACAGCAATGAAAATGAACAAGTAGAGGTACGTGCTGTGACGTGAATGGAGCTGAGAAGTGTGAGTAAAGCCAGTAGTTGCAGATGGCGTATGTGAATAGTGTAAACTAAGCCATACATCTCCTGTAAGGGATATGTGTCCCTTTGAAAGAATGCGCGCGCGCGCACACACACACACGTGTTGATAAACCCTTTAATAGGGAAGGAAATAATCGCAAGAGCACAAGCTGTTCCCTCCGGGCTGTGCCTGGATCGCGCTGCCTGTTCCTGGCGTCCTTGTAACAGTGTTTCACAACAGATGTGTTATACGTATTTGCTTTTTTGTATCACGTATTCCATCATAGTTTTAAAAATTTAATCAGGTCATTGAGGCCATGATTCAGGACAGGTGTGTGCCTATTTCTGGTGACTCTAATTAAGCAGGTGACTCCAGAGAGGTTCACGATGACCCCCTCAAACTGGTTTTGTGTGAGGGAGTTTCCTTCTGGCCCGGCAGCCGGGCAGTGTCCTGCCAGCTCTACCTGGCAAAGGACCCAGGCTCCTCCGGCATGGAGGACGGCCCCTCCTCAGGCCCGGCCCCAGCGACGCGGAGGCCGAGGGTGCCCAGGAGCAGTGGGTAGAGCCCTGTCCCACCTGTCCTGGGAGGAGTCTCAGGTCCCCATTCCCAGCACCATCGAGGTGTCAGAAGCTCCCAGCTGCCCCCGGACGCAGTCCTGTCACTCGGCACTGCCAGCTGTTCTGGAACAGTCACAATCCGAGAGCGTTGCTGCCCCTCTTGCGGGGTCAGACGTGCCTGCAGGGGGCAAGCTCGAGTCTGACCCCACGTCCCAAGGGCTTGCGCTCTGGGATCCCATCCCTGCAGGGCTTGGGTTTTGGGGAACAAAGCTTGTCCCCAAGAGTATTCAGACCTACAGCAGCACAAGGCGTGACATAGTGTTATGTGGACAGAAACCTCATCCCAAACGTAGGCCTAGTGCGTCGGCCCCATGCAAAGAGCAAAGACTGAAGTGTCTCTTACCCAGTGGCCTGGGGAGACCTTCGGGCCGGCAGAGGATTTCCAGGAGAGCTGCGGAGAGTGGGTCAGTGGAGGACGCTGCTGCCTCCCGCAGTTCCGGAGGCCGCGCTCTGACAGCCTGGACGTTAAAGGACCAACCGGCTAGCAGTGGTCACCGAGACTTGTGTTTGCTGGACGGTTTCTCAAAAATGAATTAAGCGAGCTGGTACCTTCAAGGAGGATAACTGGCAACATTTATGGCCAATGGTAAAAATTTGTTTCTGAAAAAAAAATTTGAATTTCCAAAAACGTGCATCTGCCACTATGAGCTTTACAGCTTCCTAACAGTCATTCCTCGGTGACTGCAGAGGATTGGTTGGAGGGACCAGTCAATCCTCCACCCGGCAACACCAGGACCTGCAGGTGCTCTGGTCCCAGTCAGCCCTGCAGAACCCACAGATACGAAGTCAGCCTGGCATCCGCGGTTCCGCATCCCTGCGATACTGTATTTTCTATCCGATTTGAATCTGTGGGTGCAGGACCTATAGACAGAGAGGGCCAGCTGTACTTAAAGACTATTCTGCTGAGATTGGTGGTGGTATTAACAAATGTGTTTTTTAAAAAAGTGTAACGAAATGTGTCAACATTTGGAAGATTTACATAACAGTGAACCAGTATTTCCGGATGATCAGCCCTTGATGTCAGAAAACCGGGCGTGGGTAAAAGGTGCTTTCTCGGGGCAGGATGGAGCCACAGGGCTCAATGAAACAGAGGGGCTTCGGGTTCCGCACTGCAGCTAAACTGGAGAAACTCCCACTTGTCGAGTTTGGGTGTAGGATCAAAGAAGGAAATCCACAGTTCTCTGAAAAGGCTATCAAAGTACTCATTTCTTTTCCAGCTAAGCGTCCATGTGAAGGCAGGTCTTTCTCATCCTTGTCAACCAAAAGGACAAACCACGATAGCTTGAATGAAGGAGAGTCCAGCTGTGCCCTGCTAAGGCAAGGCAGGCGTTAGGAAGATTTGCATAGGGAGAAAACAACACCACTCCTCTTGCTAGCTTTTTTTTTTTAGCTTGGAAAATAGTTTTTTTAATTATATATTTGTTACTTATTAATGGATTTTTTGGTGGGGTTTTCTTAAACAAATTAGTAAATTTTTCTTTATATCTCAGTTTCCTTTCAAGTATGCTATCAGGGATGTAACCGGTGATCTGTGCTTGGGCATCGGACAGTGATCACACGTGTGCAGGTGAAGAGCACGCATATTCTGAAAGGCTAGAGGGGCGGTGGCATCTGCACTTAAGAGCCTCATACGGAAGTTACATGCGAAGAAGACGATGCTGTGTGATGAGGCGTGGGAGCTTGTTTCTCAACTGAAATGAAATACCAGGAGCACCTTCCTCTCCGGTGTCCACACTGTGTGCTGTGGCTTCCCTAGACGGCATCCTGGGGCAGGAGTCTGGCCCAAGTCATCATTGAGCTGCATCATTTTGAAAAGTCAGCGATGGATAATTTCCAAACTAGCTTTTATCCTTTTATATAACAATTAAAGCACAACCAACAAAAAAAAAAATTTTTTTTTTTTTAAAAAAACACCCCAAACTGCAGACCGGCGGAGCTTTCCGCATCCTTTCATCCCGATGTTCTCTGAGCTGATGGGAGGAGCCAGCAGCTGTTCCACCCGCGATTCTGTTTTTTTCACCATGTGTGTCATAAGTGGCTTTAACCGGGCCCCCTTAAAATGTATTATTGTTAGAAAATAAACCAAGAAACAAGGAGTAGTAATTTAGTACTAGGAAGTTAATTCTGGAGACCTCCGACCTTTAAGCGGTCACGTGACTATTGATTTTCAATACCGGGAGGTGGCGTGCCACCCCAAGCGTGGGGTTCAGTAGATTCCAAACAGTTTCTCCCTTATCAGTTGAGTCCCTGAGTACTTGAGCATTAAGACAGCAAATGTCCGGAGTTAACGGCGTGTCACATGGCAGCTGGGTGGACGTGCCAATTTTCTAATGAAGTCGGGTTGTTGGCAAACACACCAGTCGTCGTATATTGAAGGAGGTCTTCTTTTGTGCATTTCCAAGGCTCTCGAGTGCTTCGCAAGATACCAGTTACATCATTGTCTGAGGGCCAGGCACCGGGGGAGAGCGTCCATCCCCTGCCAACGCGAAAACAAGCACGAGCAGAATTAAAAGCACAGTGGGGCTGGGGTTTGTAGGAGGAGTCAGAAATACTCGTTCCAGTTGTGCTCGGTGGAGGAAATACTCTGAATAAGAGCAGGGTCTCCGGAGCCTTCATGGCCCCGGAGGAAGCAGCACTCCCAACTTAGCTCGCTCTCTGGCGGAAGAATCGGTGTCATTTTTCTTAACATTAAAGGAAGAAAAAACAGTCAATGCTTCTTGGGTCTAAACCGTCGGCCCTTATATGTGAACTTGGGAAGTCAGACCCTCGAGTCACCTGACTGCGTTTGCACCTCTGCAGACTCCACCGGACACGCCTGCCCTGCCCTGATCCTCACTCCCAGCCAATAATAAATCACCGTTGCCATCTTGTATTGATTATTGAAAATGTTATGTCCGTGGGAAGAAAATGCCATTGCTTTAAATATCAACATTACAAGAGATTCAAAAGTTTTTTTTTTTACAGAAACGTGTGTGATAAAAATTTTTAAGTAATTGCAAGGAGTCAGGGGGTGCGGTGGGTGGAATTATTAAATAACAAAAAAATCAATCCTCAGCTCGGTCTGGCCGGAGGAGCGTTTCTCGGCTCAGGTAAGTAGTTTAAAGTCAGACGTGTCTCGTACTGGACTTTTTACAGGAATGGCGAAATTTATAATGAAATTCAACAAGGAAACTGGAAAAACAGCCAAATTGGTGCAGCAAAGTGGTTAATAGGATCATTAGCCTACTCCCTGTATTTTTTTGGACATTGTGTGGCTGTACCGCGGCACCGAAGAGCAGATTGCGGGAACAGGCTGACAGTTAGTAGCTAGCTCAGCAGTGCTGGGCACAAACTGCCATCTTCCTGTGGATTTACAGCTGCCACTTCTGCTACTTCAATTAGTTCTATGGCACACAGATGTTGCTTAAATGTTGCCACTAATGATACTGCAATAAGCGTAAGATTCATGCCATATTTTGAGGCACGTAAATTTCTCAAGTGGCACAATTAAAGTGGAAATATTAGGTGGTGAGAACTTGGCAGTCTCTCCAACTTGGAAGGCGCACCCGCTATGCAATAATGGGTCAAAAATTCATTCAAGTTTTACTGCTGTTCCGAGTTTTAAAAGACTTTTCACAGTTGAATGCAAAGTAGTAAAAACCAGGGTATTAGGAAATGAGAATGCAGTTCTGTTATTCAGACATGACTTTTAATTTCAAATTGAAATCACATGCTCACTTTTCTGGATATGACTGAAGGGAAAAGGTATAGGCTGAAGAGGTTTTTGTCTTTAAGGGTAAAAAGTCCCAAGTGGAAATGAATTCAGTGCCAGGCTAGCGTCAAAGTCAGCCCTGCCCGTGACCTCAGGAAGTGTTGAGACCGCCTCACAGCCAGGGACGCAGCCCCAGTGTGGCGGAAACCAGTCCTGAAGCAGCTGTCTCGCCGTTCAGCCTCTCGCACAGGGTCCTGGGCCACGGGGTGGGAGAACGCGCTGGGACAGGCGCTCGGACATTTGCATATGTGCACAGACGTGCACACAGTGCACCCTCTGTCCTGCACACGCGTGCTCACACATGCCTGCAACCCTCAGTCTCCGCCTCTTGCACACTCATACACACATGCACACACACGCACACATGTGCTCAAGCTCTGCGTCTTGCACCTCATACGTGTACAGGCACACACACACGCATTCAGTCTCTGCCTCTCGGACGAGTAGAAAAGACAAGTGGGGTTTCCAGGAGCCTCCATTAGAATGTCTCTTGCTCATCTGTCATCCCAGGCACAGTCCCCTGCCTGTCGCCAAATTTTCCTTTCCACGAAAAATCTCTTTCGGAGAAGAGCTTCTCCCTGACTGGCTGTCAAATACGCTTTTGATTTTCTCACACACCGACTTAAAAGGCAAGCGATTCCAGGCAGGGCCGCCACCCAGTAGGCCTTCCTGCTTCTGGAATCTTTGTGTGGCTCGGTCCACCACCCCCACCCTGTTTTAACTTATTGATTGGGGCTGCCGAGTAAATGACCGCACTGCACTTAATCAGAGTCGTACACTTCTGCCATCCCAATTAGAATTCGAGCCCGTGCCCTGGAACTCCTCGTGTGTGGCTCTGCCGGAGGGCCGGCACCGCCAGCTCCATCTGCGTGTCTCTGGTCGACACCGTCGACACCTTCAGGACAGGTCTGCACCATGCCAAAGGCTGTCTGCCGTGAGCATGGATGCTGGACGTTGTCCTGTAGACATTTGCCAAATATTTGTTTTCCCCTTAAAGGGTGCAAACCATTCCGTGCAAGCCTTCTCCAGACAAAGTCAGACTCTGAATGATTTAACATTCAGTCAGTTTCTCAACACCTTTCTGCCTCTCTCGCCCCTGTCCTCCTCTCCCCGCTCCCCACCTCAATCTCTCTCTCTCCCTCCCTTCCCTCTTCTCTCCCCTCCTCCTGCCCCTGGCTCTGTACCTATACCATTCGGATTATTTACAGCAAATCTTACAGATGTCAGTATTGTCTTGTTCTGAAGCCAAAAAGGACAATGAGTTCCCGCTGACCTCGGTACAATGGATCTCACAGGAGCACAATATGTATTTTATACGGGCAGTGAAAAGCCTACAAGTAATTGAGAGAGAGAGAGAAATGTCACTGGCGTTTCTGTTGACACTGCACTCTGTGGAGGGATGCCCAGGGCCTGGCGGAGCAGGAGCCGCTGCAGCCGTGCTGTGTACCCAGGAACTTGTCCTTTAGGAAGGATGAGGCGGTAGAAATTAATCTGCTCAGATTTTCCAACTAATGAAATATTCCAGGACTGGAGAGGCCACAAGAAGTCGTCTGCGGCAGTTTTCCATTCTCGCGGATACATACGGACTCCGAGCCCAGCTGCTCGTGCGGCCCTGTTTTCCAGCTCCTTTATTGTCTTCCATAATGCTTAATGTACTGTTTGTATATGTTGTCCTTGCACTATATTTTGATGTGCTCTCATATATTTTATTCATCTCCGGCTTTCTACGAAGGCAAGCGCACAGCAACACTGAGAATAATTATTTGCTGCCATCCATCAAGTGTCTACGTAGTTGGTGCCTCGTGGGATGGCCTTGATTTTGAGCGTGGAATGTAACTCTTGCTCCCTGGAGCCATTCCGTTCTCTGTGTCCGGGCTCTGCAGTGGGTGGTCGGGACACTGGGGAGCAGGCCCTCCTCCGAGGAGCAGCTGCAGTGCCCGAGCTGTGTCCCTGGCCCGTCCGTTCCAGGGCCCTGGAGGTGAGCAGCTCGCGCTCTTCGGCCCTTGATGGGGTTGAAAGTGGAAAAGGAAACAAATGTCTGGCACCGGCCCTCGCGGGTTCACTAACTCACACGCGCCGCTCCACATAGAGCCCGGGAGCACGTGAGGGCCCCGGGGGCCGGTAGTACTGGCACAATGTCCGATCCTGCTACTGGTGGGGCCGGGGGTTGTGCCGGGGAGGAGGATCCAGTCCTTTTCTGGGCACCAAAGCCAAACCCAAACAGCCCATCCCTGCGAGGAGATTCTTCCAGGGGTAACCGCGGAGACGACCCCCGGGCTTCCTCCTGCCACAGCTCCGCCTGCCTCTCCCCTCACCCGCAGCGGCCCAGAAGCTGAGGGGTCCCAAGTGAGGCGTCCGGCCTTTGGGGCTGTATCGTTTGCGGAGGATTTCTGACAGACACACCCTGCTCTCTCGTGCTGCCCTTGGGCCCCCAGAGCTGCTGTCTCCTGGGTTTCTAGCTCCAGGGAGGCAGAAGACACCCTGGGTGCCCTTTGGGGGACGGCAAGTCCCTGGGCTGACCCAGCTGTCTGGGGCAGCGTTCCCGTGGCCGTGTGGGGTGTGTGTGTGTGCGCACCCATGTGCATGTGTGTGCGTGCCTGTGCGTGTGCGTGCGTGCTCTGCACAGCTACGAACACGGCGGAGCTGTTCCCAAGTTCAGGTGAAGGGGACATGGAGGTTAAGCAGGGGTGGATGACAAAGACGTCCTCTTCCCCTGGTAGCAGGTATTTAGCAGATGGGAAAATATTAGCAGATGGGAAATCAGCAGATACATTTAGATCAAGATGCAAATTTAAGAGCCACCAGCCCCCGTACTAAATATTTACACTGAACATCTCCGCTCTGTCAGCCGTCGTCTGCTTCTGGTGAGCCTCTACCAGCGTTCACTGCAAAGTCACGTAGAATTCCACGCTCGAGAGCCAATTCATGATGAGCTAAATTTCAACACGAAAATAGTAAATTCCCAATTTTCTGTTGACTTTTGGACTTGTGTCCTGAAAGAATTAATGTACATTTTTTCATGAGTAAGTTTTTAATACAAATTAATGGCAATCCCGAGGAAAACCAGTGGGTCCTGGTCTCTCCTAAACAGCTGATGCTGAAACCTCTTTTGCTGAGGAACCTTTTAAAAGTGCAATTCCAGTCCCTTTATAATGGTTTTCAAGACCAAAAAAAAAAAAAATCCTAAATAACAAAAATCACACCTGAACCCCAGCAAAACCCACCCCCTTAGTAGACCACGAGGTCCTGGACCCACTGCATAATTTTCGTGGACAGAGTCTCTCCCTCCATCTTAAAATCCATTCTTTCACTGAATCCCCCAGAGGCCTGTAAGGTGATGACCACTACATCCTTTTCATGGTGGGGAAACTGAAGCTGGGATTTAAAACTTGTCAAGGCCCGTGGATTCTCGTAATGGGAGGGGTTTGAATCAGACTTTTTGACTACCAGTCTCTCGTGCTTTCAGCTCTATCTAGGGGATTGAAGTGGATGCTCTCAAAGGGACCCTCCATTGATAAAATTCAACAATTGCTGTTTTATCTGCCAATAGATGAGTTTATTCCTCCAACAAGCATCTGCGTGCCTGCCGAGGGCCAGGCGCTCTTCAGAGCTCCGGGGATGTCACGGTGAGCAGGACCAGTGAGGCCCCCCACCAGTGGCGTTTCTATCCAGTGGGGAAGAAGATCAGTGATGTAATTTCAAAAGATGGCGAGGCCGCAAAGACAGCGTGCGGGCACTGGGCACACGGGTCAGATTGGATGTCTGTGATCTATCATCTTGCAAGTCTGAAGACGAGACCCAGGTTCCGGAACCAGAATGCTGAGCACAGATGACAGCATCCGCCTTTCTCCAGAGATGCCCTGGGTCCCCAGAATGAATGGTCCCTGCCTGCCACCCGAGGGCTGATCTGCCCGTGTGGACTGGGTCACCCCGGCTCAAACCAGCGACTCAACGGTACTCAGTAAAATGGGCCTTGTGATGTTTTCCACATTCCAAAATTGGGCAAATGCATAGAGCTCGCCAACGCCGTCACACGGCTGGTGCACGAGGAAGTTACCCAAGTTGCAGGCCCTGATTAATTTTGCTCTGCTATTTATATTAGAGTGTGGTTACCCTGGCAACTGCGAGTGGGTTGCTTGGTGTCTGCGTTCCACAGCCTCAGCTTTGCACGCCCACGCCGCGGGGTGGCGGCAGGGCAGGCAAGTCTGGCCAGGGAGACGGTGATGTTCCGCTAGCCGCTCCAGCTCCGCTGGCCGCTCCAGCTCGCCAAGGTCCTTGGTGGCGCACCTGTCTGTCGCTGCGTCCCGCTGCCCTCCCCCGCTGCCGGCTGCTGCTCCTGCTCTGCCCTCCCAGCCCCGCACAGGGCTGTGGCCCCCTTTGTCCTGGCCGCTGACTCTCGTCTGTGGCCCCTGCCAGACCCCAGACTCCTTGAATGGGCCGGTCGTGTCTCTCATGGTCACTGCTCCCTGGTCCCCACCGCCAGCAAGACTGCACAGGTGTGACAGGCCCTCGCCAGGTGTCATCTGCTGTGGAGACCCTGCTAAATTGGGGTAACTCCTCCAGTCACCTAGAAAATGCCGTTTTATAGACAGTACCTGATATGCCTCTACTTAGCAGATTTCTAGATTTAATTCTTAAAAACAAATCTATTCTCCCTGTGACTTCCACTGTAACTAGGGAACTGAAAGTCCAATGAGAGGAAACTTGGAGAAGACGGTTAAAGTCGGGGTAGGGCATCACACATGGGGGAGTGGAGAAGCCCAGGCCCCTGGCGGCCGTTTGTCAGCGCCGAGCTTCTCATTCCCCCTCTTCCTCCTCTTCCTCCTCGGCCGGCTGCGTCCTCCCCGTTCCTTCCGACCAGAAGGGCCTTCCCAGGGCGGAGACAGACTCGTCCTGGTGATGCTCAGACGCTGCTGCCCTTCCTCCTCTCGGGGCCGCCGTTTCAGGTACGTGTAGGTACATTTCAGTAAAGCAAACTTGAAGGTTATTTAATAACCCTGATACCAAAACCAGACAAAGATACTATGACAAAAATACATCAATATTTTTCATGAACATAGATGCAAAAAAATCTTTAACAAAATATTAGCAAAGAAAGTCGAGCAAGGAATAAGTAGGCTTGTTCCGGGAATGTGAGGTTGGTTTGGGGTTTGGAAATCAATATAATTTGACATAGTAACAGAATAAAGGAGAAAAACCATACAATCATCTTAATAGATGTTCAAAGAAAAACAAAAGCTTGTGATGAAACTCAGCACTCGTTCATTGCTACAATTCTCAGCAAACTGAAATCGAAAGGAGCCTCCCCCCTCTGATGACAGGCATCTGTGGGAAGCCCACGGACAGCGTCCTCGGGGGCTCGCGCGGGAGCGTCTCCCCGAGCCGGCGCCTGCTCTCCCCGCTTCGTCCAGCGAGGAACCTGCGGGCCAGCCTTGCGGTGGAGCAAGTCAAGCAGAATCATTGACATGAATCCCTATTTGCAGATGGCTGGATTGTTTACATACAAAATCTGAACGAATCAACAAGGAAAAAACAACAGATCTAATAACGTGAATTTCGCAAGGTCGCAGGACATGGGGCCAATATGTGAAAACCAATCGCATTCCCACATACCATCAGTAAACAAGCGGGAGATTGTAAAGCAGTGCTATTTATTAAATGGCATCAAAAAGCAGAATACTTGGGAAGAGGCAGAATGAATGATATGTAAGACCAATATTCTGCAAACTACAAAATGTTTCTTAGAGAAATTGAAGGAAAAAAAATGGAGAGAGATATCATGTTTATGGATTGGAAAATCAATATTGTTAAGATGTCACGTCTCCCAAAACTGATCTAAAATTTCAAAACACAGTTCCAATCACAACCCCAACAGGCTCTTACAGAAATTGCCATGATTAAAAATATATAGAAATGCAAAGAACCTGGAGGGGTCGGACAACGTGGGACGAGACCGAAGCTGGAAGACGTTAGCACCTGTGTTCACAATGACCCAGCGTTGAGAGCAGCCTACACGGTGCCCCCAGACTGCCAGGCGCGGCTGTGCCATGTCCACGCAGTGGAGTCCTCGGCGAGGGCGAGGCGTGAGCTGTCTTCACGCCCAACACCGCAGGTGAGCCTCAGACGTGCTGCATGGAAGGAGCTGAACACACAAGGATCTCGCTCATCTCCTTCACATGATGTTCCAGAAAACACAAAACTGATCCGTGCTGGGAAAACATTCGGGAGAATGGTTGCCCAGGGCGGAGTGAGGTGGGTTAAACCGGGAAAAGTCATGAGGGAACTTCCTGAGATGACGGAAAATCTATTCTTGGTAGGTATGTGGGTAAGTGAATGTATCTATTATTTGCCGAACACATACAGTTAAGATTTGTGCCTTTCAAAGTATAAATTTCACTTCGCAGGTGGAGTGAGGATGGCGAAACGTCGGTGGGGGTTGCGGGCGGTTACAGGTGTGCGGGGCTCGTGGCACCGCCCCGTGCTCCCCGCATGCTGGAAAGTGTCCGTAGCAAAAGACCAGTGTCCGTTCAGCAGAAAAACAGAAACAATGCAATGTAGAAGACTTTAATAAGACCTCACTTTAAGTGCAAAACTTGAAATAATGTGTTTCCCCAAAATATATTTTATGTTCAAAGTCAATTTCCTATCTGGTGAGCTGAGCTGAGTGTCACTGTTTGTGGGGTTTTGTCCCCTGGGAATGTCCCATGGCTGGTGAGTGGCAATGCTGGGCCCGCGTCCTTCTCGAGGAGTCCCTGAACGGAGGTGGTACCTGGAAATGAGTGGGGGTAATTGTGCTGCTTTCTTAACGTCCACCATAGCTTGACATCTCTCTCCGAGGGGACGGCTGTGTCTTCCAGCGTCTGTAGTCGGCGTGGCAAGCACAGGTGCAGCAAACGAGACCAGGGCTCGCTGACTCCAGGAGGCAGGAAGATGGGAGCAAATTCTTTGAAGACCAGACAGTTCCCAGGGTCTTTCAGGTAATTTTAAGGAAAGAAGTTTAAGGACAAAAGATGATGCTGAAAAACTAAAATCTGCTTAAAAGTAAATACACCTTCCAGTTCCCATTCCCCAAAATATATAATAAGGCCAGAAGAACGGGGGAACTGTCGGCTGCGTTGACCACCACCGTGGTGACGCTGTCAGCTGCGGCGGTCGTAGATGGATCGAGTTTGAGGCTCATTTCTGTCCCACCCACCACGCCATGCACTTTCCCCTCTGGCAGTGTCGCCGCCTAAAGCGGTGTGGATGTGGCACGTCTTGGTGGCTATGCCCGCTGCCTGGGGCACAGGCTCGGTGGAGAAGGCCCGAGGAGCCACCCCAGCCCCCAGCTGCTCCAGGCCCAGCCTCTGCTCAGCGGTTCCTGACTGTAGTAAATGGTTTCCCATCCTCCCTCTTCTATGCAGTTGGTGAATTTTAAATGGGCACCATATGTTCTTTTTTGCAACCTCAAGAAAGGCTCTCTGGGTTTATAGTAATAACGCAACCTACCATTATATTGAATCATTTTTACTTTTATTTTTAACTAAAAAGGACTTCCTCTGGAATTTTTATACAGTGCTATTTCTAAATCGAGCCCTAATATTGGTACAGTTCAGTAAGTCAAAGGTATCCTGACAGTGTTGGCGTTAATGGTAACAGTATCTTGATGTTATTGACGATGTTCTATGTATGGGTATTAACAATTATAAAATGCTGGTATATCCATTATCCTAACATACCATTTAGATATCATTTACCAGCAATAAATTATGTGCTCTGTGAATCAAGTAACCGTTCTTAAGGATCAATTTATGGAGGAGAAAAAAGGAACCATGAAGAACAAGCAGGAAGGTTAGCAAGTGTGTGAAGGCTGCTAGGACGGCCAGCCATGGCCATCCAGGGCCAGCTGCACAGGGGGCATGTGACAGGCCCTCCCAGTTAGACTGGGGCGAGAGCGGCTGCGACCCCTTGACCTCAAGCAGAGAGACCCGGAATGAGGACGGGGCTGCGGTGGGCGGTGGATGGCTCCAGTGCTGTGCAGGGAACAGCCTTTTCCAGATCCTGGGCGGAACAGCCTGCCATGCCCGATGCGGCTCTGAAACCTGCTTGGAACAGCACCATTCTCCGTGATCCGCCTGGGGTGGGTTTGACCAGGTAAGGGGTGCTCAGGGGCCCCCTAGGCAGCCCCCACTGCAGGCTGGGCAGCCGGCCTTGCTCGGGGAGCGTTTCTGTCCACTGCCACAGCCCCAGGAGCCACCCCCAGGAGCAGCCTTGCCCCCAGCCGACGCCAGCGCACTGGGATCGTGCCGCTCGCCCTGACCCCAGCACGCACATGGCAGAGACAGAGGATGCGGCCCGCCCTCACCTGGGGAGGCGCCCGGCAGAGGGGCAGAGCTAGTTCACCTTCAGACTTTCTACCGCTTCATTTGTCTTCTCGGAGATGTGAGCTGTGTTAATTATTTTTAAGACAGATCAAACTTATTTCAGGAAAGAATTAGCTCAAGAGTAGGCAGAGGTCCCCCAGAGAGCTGCTGGCTCTAGCCCCTCCTCTCCAGCAGAGCTACTCCGTTATTATTTTTGCCACGATTCCTACTGTTTCTCTTTATTAATGCAATAGAGAACTTTCTTCAAGAAAAGCAAGAAAGCCTTAAGCCTATTGCAGCTCTATTGTTGATTTGTTTTAAAAAAAAATATGCAGAGTCACCCCAACATGCTGGAGGAGGCTGGTGCTTTCCACACAGGGCCCCAAAGGCCGAGGGGCACACAGACCAGGTCCCCAGCCACACACAGGCCCGGCCTGCCCCGCAGCCACTCTGCGTTCACACTGTCTCCAGGGCTCCGCTGCGGAGAGTCGGGGTCTGGGTGGCCAGACCACGCCCTGAGTGCTGTGCGGCACAGGGGCCACCGCCGGGTCTCCGTGAGGACTCGGCCACACTCACAGGAAACATGTCTCTTTGGGCACGTGGGGCACGCGGGCACAGAGCCAATGGCCAAGCCCTGGCTGGAGAGGAGGCCGGAGGGGGTTCTCCTTCCAGGCCGCCATGGAGGGGCCAGCAGGGTGGGCCGAGGTGGTGTAGAGGGACAGAAGTCCACACCTAAGGGCCTGTCACGGTGGGCACGGGGGAAATGGGGCAGTTCACGTTCCCGACAGCCCGACACGTGGGTTTCCAGTGGGGCGTTTGTCTGAAACGTGTACCCCTGGGCAAGCAACACCCCAGCCAGGACACAGCTTTTCTCCAACACACTTGCACACTGTGTCCACAGCAGCACCGTTCCCAACAGCCAAGAGGAGGAAACCACAGGAAATGCGTGTGGACAGGTGACTGGGCAAACGAAAGCTGGCACATCCACACAGTGGGATGTCATCCACACCCACGCCAGGACGCGCCTGGCCCCTGAGAACGCTGGCTGAAGGAGACAACCCGGACACAAAAACACGAAGCGTGTGACTCGGCTTCCGTGAGCGACATGGGACAGTCAAATCCGCCGAGACGACAGAGGCGGGACGGCGGGGGCGGGGCAGGGGGATGAGAAGTAGTTTAACGGGGGCAGCTCCGGTTCAGGAGATGAAAGGACACCGGAGGTGGGTCGTGGCTGCCCCGCAGTGCAAATGTGCTTCACGCCACAGAACCGTGCACTTAGAAGTGGTCGAAAGGGCTCATTTTATGTATATTTTACCACGATTTTTAAAACTTTAAGAAGATACAGAACTTTTCCATCGCCTCAGAAACCTCCCACCCTCCCCTTCCAGTCAGTCCCACACCCAGAGCAGCTCCCGTTCGGAGTCGGAACTTCGGGCGAGGAGGAGCGCGCGGTAGGAGCTGTTCTCTCAGTCCCCTCCCTCGCGCAGCGTGATGCTTTGAGACTCAGTCACGCTACTGCCTATGACAAAAGCCTGAACGTTTTTATCGCTGATTAACATTCCACTGTGAAAACATGCCACAGGGTCTGCATCTCTTTTTGATGGACGTTGAGTTGTTTCCATCTTTTGGCTTTTATGAATAAATCTGCTACAAACATTCTTGTTCAAGTCTTTTGTGCACACACACGCACGTGTTCCGGGTATGTGCGTAGAACATGATCGCTGAGTACCTGTGTATCTGCCTTCTGTAGACATCGTCAGTTTTCCAAAACAGTTCTACACCCCCGCTGTTGATGTGTGTTGCCCAACATCAGGGTTGTCACTCTTTTTAATTTTATCCCTGATGGGTGTTGACATGAGATCTCACAGAGGCTTTACTTTGCATCTCCTGATAGTATCGAGCAATGTCTGTGTCCTTCCTGGCTCCTTGTGTCTCTTCTTGGTGACGTGGTGCTTTGCTCACTTGCCTGTTTTTAGACTCGTGATCTCATCATTGCGTTGTAGGAGTTGTTTATATTTTCCAGAAATGATTCCTCTGTCAGTTATACGTATTAGGAATGTTTTCTCCCAATCTATGTCTTTTCGTTGTTTTAGTGGTGATTTTTTTTTTAAAGCAGCAAGGGATTTATTACAGGGGATTAAGTAGCTCAAGAGTGTTTGGAAGGAGATCTAAGGGCTGAGCTCTCAGGAATGGCTTCCAGATGCAGACAGCAGAGCTGGCCTGGGGGAGGAGCCACTGCCGCCATCGCTGCCTCCACCCTTGCGTTGCTTCACATTCGAGGAGTCTCTGCTGCTGTCTTCGGTGTTCTTAAACTTTTTATTCTGATGTAATTTCAGACTTAACAGGAATTGCAAACATAGTATGAAGGGTTCCCACGTGCCTTCACCCAGCCTGACCCCCTAGCATCAGCATCTTACATAACCATGCTACGATTATCAACATGAAGAAACTGACAACAGTACCATACTGGTAACTAAACTATAGACTTTATTTGGATTTCACCAGTTTTTCCAGTAATGTTGGTTTTCTATTCCAGGATCCACTCCAAGATCCCATATTGCTTTTTTTCATCATAGTTTTTTAGTCTTCTCCAATCTGTGATAGTTTCTCAAACTCCTCTTTTCTTTTAAGACCTTGATTCAATTAAATTGTTTAGTATGTGCTTAAAGCCTACAAACTTAAAAACTTTACTAACTGGTCCTAGTAGTTTTCTTAGGATTTTCTTAGTACTTAGGATTTTCTACAGACATGGTCATGTCATCTGTGACATTTTTATATGGTTCATTTCTTTTTCTTGCCTTATTCCACTGGTCATGACCTCAAGTCAATGATGAATAGAAGTGGGAAGGATGGACAACCTTGCCATGTTCCCCACCTTGGGGGAAACATTTCAGCTCTTGCCGTAAAGCCTGATGTTAGCTGTGGTGTTTTTATGGATGCCCGTTATCTCATTGAGGAACTTCTCTTCCATTCTATGTGTAAGAGTTTTCTAAATGAATGAGTTAAATTTTATTACATGCTTTTTCTTCACCTCTTAAAACAATAGTGTAGTTGTTCTCCTTACTCTGCTAATGCGAATTACAATTGATCTTCAAATGTTAAAATAGTCTTGAGTTGATGGAATAAATTCACTTGATCATGATATATTATGTTTCCTATACATTACTAGATTTGATTTGCTAATTTTGTGAGGGATTTTTATGTTTCTGTTCAAGAAAGATACTGGCCTATAATTTTTTTCCTCTTTCATTATTCTCAAGTTTTGATGTCGGGATTATGCTGCACTAATAAAATGTGTTGGGAATCGTCACCTCTTCCTCTCTTCTCTGAAGGAATCTGTGCAAAACTGGTCTTATTTATCCCTCAAATATTTGGTACAATTAACCAGTGAAGCCAACTGAGCCCAGAGTTTTCTTTTGGGAAGCTCTTTAATTACAGATGCAATTTGAAAAGCTGACATAGGGCTATTTATATTTTCTGTTTATTTGGTGTCAATTATAAAGTCTTATATTTTAAGGCAATTATCCATTTGCTCTAAGTTATTGAATTTGGGGCATAATGAGGTTCACAATATCCCTTTACTAATCCTAATGTCTAGGATCTTTAAATGTCTCCCTTTTTTCTTTCCTTCCTGATATTAGTATTTCATGTTTCCCTTTTGTTTGTTTTAATTTGGGTCCGTCATGCTAGATATTACAGCTTTCTCTTACTATATATATCAAATTATCCCAAAATTTAATGGCTTAAAACAACAGCGATTTATTATTTCTCACTTTTCCATAGGTTGACTGGGCATCCCTGCGGCTGGTTCCATCTGGGCTCAGCCATGTGGCCGAGTTGAGCTGCAGAGGAGGCAGGGATGGGGTGCCCACGTCAGCCTCGTTCACAGCTTTCGCCCTTGTTACTGGCTGTTGACTGCGGCACCTCAGTTCTCTGTCACGTGGCCTTTCCTCCTCCTGTCGGTTGGACACACTTCCATCTGTGGTGGTCTCAGGACAGCATCTCCAGGGGGCAAAGGCAGGAGTGCCATGGCCAGCGGAGGCCTGGGCTCCAAATGCACACAGTGTCACTTCTGCCATATTAACCAAGGCAGGTGGCGTCACAGGCCAGCACAGATTGAACAGGGCTGAGAAATGTGGGGGAGATGTGGTGACGTTTCATTGCAAAGGGCTGTGCCTTCTGCAAAGGAAGAATTTGTGGTCGTGAAACCACACATCACACTCCACAGTCTGGCCACACGTTACTTATTTTCTTCACGCATGCACCTGATTCTTCCCCTATCCCAGAATGCCTAAAATTCTCATCCCAACTGGAGCCTCAGGCTCAAAGTCCAGGGTCCCGTGATCAACATCAGGTCCCTCTGGACATACATACGTGGCTCTTCTGGTGTGACGCTCCTTGATCCAGAGATCTATGAACTGACAAACCAAGTCACCCTACAAACAGGGCCAGGCTGGCCACAATAGTCAGTCCCATGGAAAAGGGGAGGAATGTGAGGCACATGGAAATCACTGGATTGTACCAATTGCAATTCCAGGCCCAGGTAGTCAGAGCCCACTCCTGTAGATGCAGGAGAGAGTCCTGGACGAAGGCTCAGTTCTGCTCCTGGGAGGGGTTTCCTAGTCCGTTGTTCTCTTGTTCTGCTCTGTGAGGGTCCATCCTTCTCCACCAGAAATGGCCCATGTTTAAAGATGAGTAGCTTTCTCTCTTTCTGGCCCACAGAAAACTGGAGGCCCAGAAGTGTCTTTTAATTTTGAATATTATCATCTTTTAGTCCAAGCTGTTGGTGCTCTTATTAATATATTTCTCTTAAAAATTTTATGGGTCTCCTTTAAATCTCTCCACTTTGGACATTTCAGGCTCCTATGAGACAGTGCCCCATAGATTCTCATGGCCAGAGCCTTGAATCAGTCTTTACTCTGAGGCTATTTGTTCCTTTAGGAATATTTTGTTGACTGTTGAAACTGAAAATGTGAAATACTTTTATTTTTCAACCAGCTAGTCCTGACTTTGCTCTGTTCCCTCTAAATTCTGCTTGCAAATTGAGTAGAGTGTGTGTGTTCCACTCATCTCTCCTCCTGTATCTTTTCCTGCACAGCTACAGGAAACTAATTGGCACTTCCGACATTCTACCTAGAAATATTTTTATCCATATTTACAAATTCTTTACGTACATTTTGTGTTTTCCCAGTTAACTGTTGGCGACGGTCTTGCCCGTGGCTCTGTGCCTACTTAACTCAGGTAACTCTTTCTCCAGCCTCTGGCAGCTGTTTCCTTACAGTTCTCTCAACGCCTTTTCAGCCTCCACCCAGGGCCTGAGTCCAAAACCAGTGCCACACGTGTTGGGATTTGTCACAGCAGCACCCCAATTCCCATTTCAGTTAGTATCACTGTGCAACAGACAACCCCAGCACTTAAAGTAGCGATGCTTTGCTGTTTCTCACAGTTCCGTGGGGTGGCTCGGTGGCTCCTGCTCACGCAGTGTGTTCAGCTCAAGCCTCTACTGGGCGGGAGGGTCCGGGACAGCCTGGCTCACATGTGCAGTTGCTGTCACCCAGGGCACTGCCGCGCTCTTCCACGTGCCTCCCCACTCCGGGGGGCTTCCTCACAGGTGTGGCCGCAGGGGTGTGTATGGAGGTGGGTCTGGGGCCCACACAGCTTCACTTCCACCAGGTCCTGTCTTAGTCAAAGCAAGTCACAGGGCAGACGGACTCGAGGGAAGGGGAGCCATGGTCCCCACAATAGTTGTGGCTGAGTCACATGCAAAGGGAGCGCAGGAAGACTTTTTGTGGCAATCTTGGGAAACAGTCACCCACGCCAGATGTTTGCTAATTTTACTGGTCTTTCCAGGGCCTGGTGGAGCCTCGATGTCGTCATTCTTCATAACCTCTGCTTCACCCTCTCTGGCTGCGCGTCACAGAATGTGCAGGAGGGACATCACTTCCAGAGGGCGCCTCGTCTGTCTGTACGAGGCTCGGAACGGTATGAAACCCTGAAAGGACAACTCCCCAGTGGAGCTGCCACGGCCCTTTTGCCCTCGGGGTGTCGTGCCGTGGTGCAGCTGCAGGCTGGGGGCACCTTGAGGAACGAGGCGTGTGTTCGCTGACTGGCCATCCCGGACCCCCGGGCTCCCCAGCGGCTCTGCTGCCCTCGCCACGCACCCTGCCCCGGCCCTGTCTCTGAGCACCTGTCCCTCTCGTCCCTCCTGCTCCCTCTCTTCCTCCTCCTGAAGGGAATTGTTGAAAATCTAATAGCAGCACCTCTTTCAAAGGGTCTTTCCTAAAGGGCATGAAGAAGGAGGCCGTTCAGAATCTCCCCAGCCCCTGCGGCCCCAGGGCCACTGCGTGGCCTGCAGTGCAGCTCCTGGAAGGCCTGGACAGGGCTCACGGCACCAGCGTCCCCGTCCTGGTCGGGCAGCCTGGCTGCTCAGTCTCTCCTCCGCACAGTCCTGGTGGTTGGGGTCTGGGTCTTGCTCAGAGGTGGGTCCTCGTCGGACCAGGACCCTGGGTCTGAGTGTCCCGTGTGCTGAGGCAGCCCAGCCGTGGCCTGGCCAGTGGCCTTGGCTGTCTTTGGTCCACAACCCCACACTGCAAAAAGGCCCTTTCCTCCTTCATTCTCCTCTTTTTCATTCCAACCCCAGCTCTCTCTGTTCTAGGTGTTTCCAAAGGCAGGAGAAGGGTGAGGAAGCCACTACTCACTTGGGCTTCCCTGGAGTCCTCCTGGACCTGCCCAGCCCCCGAGGTACCTGCTCGGGGTCTCCGTGGGGGGCATCCCCAGAACGGCACAGGATGCCCACAGGGCTTCTGACTGTTGTCCCTTCCCCTCAGCCTGATTCTTCGAATCACTCCTTTGACATCACTTTGAACATTGGTCTTTGTCTGGTGACCCTGGGCGAGTGTGACCCAGGCCCGGCATCCTGGCACTGGCTCAGGGGTCCTGGCGGGGCTGGCTCAGGCAGGAGCTGGTCTGCCCGGCTGTGGGCGAGCCCTGGCCCAGGATTCACTTGTCCATGGGCTGCACAGGCACCTGCACACCTCCAGGGGGCACTGTCTACAGCGCTTTTTGACTGAATTCAAATTTTACAGAACAAAGCCTTTTAATAAAGGGATTTGATCTGTGAGGTTTGGATTTGGTGGAGGCGCCACATGTGAGGTTCTGGAGGGGCCACATGTGGCCTTGAGGCCGCAGGTTCCCACTCCTGGTCTACACCATGAGTCTGCGAGCCACCGAGCGTGGCCAAGGAGCCCCCTGCAGAGAGGTGTGTGGCCTCAGCTGCCCAGGCCTGCTGCGGGGGCACCTTCGCAGGTATCTACGGGCTGGACCCCTTCAGCGCTGCGTGATGCAGCCGGAGCAGGAGGGCAGAGGCTGGCCTGGCCCCTGCGTCTGTGGCCCCCTGTGTCCGTGGGAGATGTGAGCAGTTCCCTGTGGCTCCGCAGCTGCAGTGAGCAAGCCGTTGTAAAAGCCTGGATTTTCTTCAAAAAAGTCAGTGTCAGACAAGATATTGACACACGGTGAGAATGTTCCAGGTAAAAGGAGACTAAAGGGACATGGCAATTAACCGCAGTACCTGTTGCTAGACTGGACCCTAGACTAGAAAGGGGAAAATTGTCAAGAAGGACATCTGTGGGTCAGCTGACAAGATTGGAACGCAGGTGGCGAAGGGGGCGCTGCTTCAGCGTCCCGCTCTGAGTGGTGTCGTGCTGAGGTTCCAGGATCGATGCCCTCGCTCTCCAGAGGTGCACACTCTGGAGGGTGTTCGGGGTGAAAAGCCATAACATAGTCAACTTCCCCCAAAATGGTTCGGAAAATACACACAGGTGGGCAGGGAGGTCGGTGGCGACTGTTAACAGTGCCGGAATCCGAGGCGGGCGGGCGTTCGTGATGCTGTTTTTATTCCTGCAGCTTTCTGATAAGTTTGAAATGGTTTCCTAGTAAGAGGCTTTAGAAAGATGTTTCTGTTTTCTGAGGGCCTGGGCATCGTGTTCTCCCCAGCAGGTCTCCACGGCGGCCTGGTGGCTGCCCTGATGCCTGTGCCTGGGGGACCCGGGATGGCAGGGCCACAGAGCACCCACCCCAGGGGACTTCTGGGCCTGCCTGAGACCCACACCAGGGGCAGGGGCGGCCCCAGAAGGTCCCGGCTCCCCAGGGAGACCGTTTGTGCGTCGTGTTAGGGCACAGCGTGCGGCCAGCGCATCCGAATCTGCAGAGTGCTCCTCTCCTCCCCGGAAGCCGAGTGCTCCCCCAGCGGTGTGGAGGCTCCGACCTCTCCCCCCCACCCCCGTTCAGTTTTACTGGCGAGGCGTTCGCAGCTGCTGAGCAGATCAAGGCAAAGCATCTTCCTTAAGCGTTTGGACCCAGGGGTGGCTGAAGACCCGCTGTCTCTCTGCATTTGCTCTGAAGCCTCCGATGCCCTTAATGTTTGGGTTGAGACTCTGCATCGGCCCGTCTTCAATTTGGTTTCAGGCACTTTCCAATAAGTGCATGAAGTGCTCTGGGGCTGCGGAGAGACACTAAGGAAATCGATACGTGTTCATCATCACCGCGGCCGTTACGAGGGCCGGCCGTCCCCCGAGTCGGGCCCGCGGGGGGTGCTCGCCCTCCCAGGCTGCTCCGTGGGTTTTGTGTTTCCCGGTGGATGCCCACCAGCCTCACTGATGATCAATATCGCTCTGCCAATGGATCACTATTAACAGGCGTTTTAGCCGCCTCGAGTTCTGTCTCGGAAAAGTGCCTCCCAGACGGCAAGATTTACGAGCCAGGGTTGCACGTTCGTTTCTGCCCCTCTCTGACGGGGTTCCCATGCAGGAGACCCCAAGAACAGCCCTGCCTTCTAGGGGGTTGTAGTTTGGTGGGGCGGGGGCAGCATGCACACATGCTGGGGTTGCGGGCCCGGTTCAGTCTGAGGATGTTTACGCTGGTCTTGCTCTGTTCCGGCATTTTCTGGCTTGTTTTAAGGAAGGATGGCGGCCCCCCGACTCCAGGAGCCCGAAGAGGCTTCAGCAAATCCTCCGTGTTTGAAAACAAGAGTGGTCTCTACACTGGGGCGGCACAATGCTGTTTCCAAAACTCCTGTATGTGCGGACGTTGTTCATTTCATGGAAACTCGCAGTCATCCCAAGGGGTAGGCAGAGCGGATGGAGGGCTCCCCGCTGCAGAGGGACTGGAGGCTCCTGCAGCCCCCGAGGCCCCGGCTCCCAGAGCCGGGCGGGGCTCGCTCCTCCAGGCTGCGGCCGACACCTGTGCCACCCCGCTGTTTTCTGGGGTGGGGGTTGGACGGGGCCGCAGCTGAGGGGACGCACAGCCCCTGCCACGGCCCCTGGTCAGCAGCGCTGTCGGGAAAGCGGGCGGGTGGGGGCCACCTCCTCCCTCCGCCCTTGGCCCCAGCACGGCGGAGCGTCCAGGGTGGGAGGATGAGCCGGGCGATTTTCCTCCTCGCTTTCTTTCCTTCTAATTGCTGGAGTTGGCGAATGTGGACCCTTCAGAGAATGACCCAACGTTGACGGAGTTTGGGTTAGGATTTGGTGTGTAGACCACGCCAGTGTTCTTCCTCCAGAGATTTTGTGTCCAGTGCTGGGGTGCACGTGGGCCGTGTGAGCCCTCTCTGTCCTCCCACAGCCGGGACCCCCCAGTGTCCCCCTTCCTCTGCCACAGCCCTGACCTCCCCATTTCCTCTTGCTGCGAGGCCTGTGGGAAGACAGGCCCTGAGTCTCGCTGCCTGCGCTTTCCAGGCGGGAGCTGCAGTCTCGGGGAGGCGGTGAGGCTTACCCGAAACTGCCGAGTCTCTCCTGGCCTCCCACTGCCCCATCCAGCGGGAAACGTCTCTGCTCAGACGTGTCCACACTGGACTTAGGCGATCGCACCCGAGAGGGCGCCTGGACAGCTCGCGTGGAAAAGCTGTCGGGCGCTTGGGCGGCTGGCGGGGATTTCTGCGCCGTCTCTGCTGGGGTGGCCGTGCCCCTCTCTCCTGCCACTGTCAGTCTGTCAGCTCGCCCTGTCCCCCTGGAGCCTGCTCTGCTCTGCTGCCCTGGTCCAGGCTGTCCCCCTGCTGGATCCGGCCACCCTGTCGTCCCTGGGCTTGCCACCTGCAGCCCGCCCCACAGGGCCACCTACGTGGCCAGCAGCACCGAGGGTGCACATTCCCTGTTTAAAGCCCCGTCCTCGGCGTGGGAGCACCGGCCCTGGGTGTCCTGTCCCTTCTCCCCATCCTCCTCTGCATCACCCCATCCCCCCAGGGCACGGGAAGTGTCACTCCAGTGTCGTTGACTCCTGCGTGGGGGGTAAGGGGTGATGCTTCCTCCTGGAGACACCTCAGATTGGACAGTGTCCAGCAGTCACTGGCAGGCCACCTGCAGGGTGGCAGGAGCCTGTGATTCCAGCAAGCGCCGGGGCCCAGAGGGGCTTCATGCAGACAAAGGAGACCCCCCCCACCCCCGGCCACGATGTGGGCTTTTGAGAAACAAGCCCAGCCCCATAAATAATTGTCCAGATCCTGGTGACGGCAGATGCACTCCACAGCGCTGCTGGCTGCTCGCTTGACCTGTGACCTCTGACTCCGTGCGGGTGAGCACGGCCCACGGTCTGCGGCTTCAGGAGGATCTGGTTATGGGCTGCTATTGACGAGGCATTTATAAATATTTAATCTTCACATTAAAAATATGGGACAGGAGAGCCATTAGTAGCTGACAATAAAAAGGCTTTCTCTGCGGATTGTGGAGGCAAAAGAATATAAGGGTGGATTTTGCTCGGGCTACGCAGGACTGTGGCTTGTGAACGTAAAGAGCGTTGTTTACAAGGCGGTCACAGCCGGACCTGTGGCCCAGGGTCTGAAGCCACCGGTTCCGCGGCGTCTGCGCACGGTGCTGGCCGCTCACACAAAACAAAATGGATGGTTTATTTACTCCCCGCGCCATTAAGAACGGAGGAGAAAAGTTCAGCCCACGATAAGCTTAAATCTTGATTTTTTTCCCCCTCCCCCTCTCAAAAGAATGGATTCCTTACGTTGTAAATTATCCAACCCTTGTCCTTGGGTTGGCAGCTACTTCAGGCTAGTATGGACATTGCATAATCTTAAATATTGATTCTTTTTAGACAAAAAAAAGTCTGAGAGCGCCAAGCTCCCCTGGTCTCCCCGTCCAGGCAGGCGCCGTGGCCATAGCTCACTTCTGACGGCCTCCCGCTCCTGACAGCGAGATCCATTCTGATTAGAAAAGTTCTGGGAGAAAAAGCAGCGGCTGGGATCTCTTCTCCATCGCGGCTAAACTGGATCGACTTCTGCCCAAGTCTGACTCCCAAGTGCCCCCTGAGCTCTCTGGGCAGAGTAAGCCCGCACGATCCGGAGCCCGTCAGCCCTGCCGCTGCCCCCGAGTTAAGCTCCCCCACTTCGGAGAGGGGCAGCCCCGCCAGGTCAAGGCCTCCGGACGCTGGCGCCAGGTGCGCGCCCGGCCCTGGGCGGAGGGCTCCCCGCCCAGCTCGTCTCCGGCACAGACGGTGCGCTGCGGAGCTGGGGTTGCTGGCACGGTCTGTCCCACGTGCCAAAGGAATGATGCCCTTTTAGGAAGAAAATTATTTTCATAAAGCAAAGCTGTGTGGTGTGATGTTTGCAGCTGTACCACTGGGTCCCCCAGGCAATCGAGATAATGAAGGCTTGGTTTTAGGAGAATGAAGAGAATGGTCTTTGTGTAAATCCATTAGGGTTAAAAATGAGCCACTTCTCATCCCTCCCGAAGCACAGACCGCTTAGCGCTGGCGGAGGGAAACGGCGAACATCGCACGGAGAACCCGTGGCCGCTTCCCAGGCTCCGCGTCCAAGGAGCGCAAGGCCACTTCCGTGACTAAATGTGCCAGAGAAACCGAACCATAAAGTGTTTCCTCAGTTTGGCGACTTGCGGTACGGTTTCATGAAATGCAATTAATTTTTCTACTCCTCTGTGGCTACGGGTTTCATTATCTATTATCTAACCAGTCAACTTTGGTTACCTGCCAGGAGCATCCAAGGCAGAGAGATCTGTTGACTGATTTCTTCGGTTTGGGTGTTTAAAAAAGGCCTTCCTCTGAAAATTGCTTCTAGTTACTCTAGCCGTCATTGGAATTACGGTGAAAAACCGAGACTATTTGCAAAATGGAGTTAGGTGTCAAGTGACACAAGCTGCTTCTCATTTGCTTGGCTTTCGCGTGCTCTGCTCTGCAGCTCGTGGGAGAAGCCGTCACACGGAGGGCGGGCCTGAGCATCCTGTGGAAGCGCCTATGTTCACGGGCAAGCAGAGCAATTGATTAAGGCTTGTTAGGTCAAAAGAAGCAACAAACCAGGGCCTTGGAATGTGTTAAACTGTGACATCAAAGGCCCTCTCTCAGTGAGCGCTCACTGTGGCCAGATGCCGTGTGGACCTCTTGCTCAAACCCGAGACACCTCATCCAATGTCCAGCTGTCATTTGAGGATGCGGGGGTGCCGGGATTGCGATGGGCCACAGTGAGCTTCAGAGCCTGGCACAAAACCTGACCATCCAACCCAGCGCCCTGCCAGTCCCACCTGGCTGCTTCTGAGGTTGCCTCAACCTACGGAGAGGCCACACTAGCATTGTTCTTGTGCAAAGAGAGGCCTCATTTCCAAATGAGCCATCTCTGCTGTGGTCTGAATGTTTGTGTCCCCCCAGAATTCATACGCTGAAGCCCTAACATATGGCATTAGAAGGGTGGGCCTTGGGGGGGCAATTAGGTCGGGAGGGCGGAGCCCTCATTGCTGGGATCTGTGCCCTTATAAAAGAGGCCCCAGAGAGCTCCCTCACCCCTTCCGTCGTGTGCAGACGCTGCGAGAAGCTGCCGTCTGTGAACTGGGCAGACACTGAACCTGCCGGCGCCTTGACCTCAGACGTCCCAGCCTCCGGAACTATAGGAAATAAATCTCTGTTGTTTATGATCTGCCCGGTCTGTAGGAGACGGTGTCGTTACAGTGGCCCAAACAGACCGAGGCAACCGCTTCTGGCAAAGGCTATCCGAGGCGTAGCAGCTGGAGGTCTGGGTGTCAGAGTGCTGGTCTGTGTTCGTCCAAAGTCTCTCTCCCCACAGCCCACCCACGCCCCGGTGAGTCTAAAGGCAGGATCTGCCAGACCAGGAGTTCTGTCTAGGGGCCGGCCTCTAGCTGCCGCTTTCCTATTTCTCGGCCTTAGAAAGCACAGTCAGCGTCCTCTCGCAGTTCCGCGCCCCTCACCTCTCGTCCCCGAGACCGGCCGCCTCCCGCACCTGCCGGCTCAGGGGCGGCAGTGCCTTGGCCTCTCCTTAACTGGCTTCCCTCCTGCTTCCGCTATTCCTCAAGGTGCAATTCAGTGGCCTGTAATGCTTGGACTATCCCTTAGCTTTTATAAAGAAGGAAAAAATCCTATCAGCAGCTTTCCAGTGTTTAAGAACCACTGTGTCTTCACGATCTATTTTCTATTTTTGTTCATTGTCTCCGTTTCCTCATCTTTGGGTCCTTCCAGCGACCCTGGCGGGAGACTGGCCGTTGCTGATGATTTACAGCAGCCGGGCTTCGCAAGTTGCTCTACAGCTTCCTCGTTAGAAACTTATTTTTGTCAAGGAGCCACTTTAGCTGCCCATAAAAACTGCCTTTGGAATCTAAATTCCTCTGAAACCCATACAAACGCTTCGTTTCATTTCTGCGCTTGTCTGTCTCAGTTTCCCGCACGGATCAGACCTCGGCAGAAGATAGCCTAAAGCCGCCTGCTGCCCCTGACACGTCACACGAGCACAGCCCTTCGCAGTTTGGGGCTCCGTGCAGCCTCTGCTGCTGCGCCCAGGCCGTAGGACACTTCCACGCCTCTGACCATCTTCCTGCCGCACAGAGGGGTCCTGGGAGTCGGGGCTGGTCCCAGGGAAGGCCTGCGTGTTGCCGCTGCCTCACCTGAGTCGGGCATCGGCTGCCCCACCGCGTCTCCCTTGGAGCAGGTGCCTGGCCAGGTCCCCGGGCGCAGGCCTCCCACACCACCGGCTCTGCTCAGCCGTCCTGGCTGGAACAGTGGGGTCGGAGACACGCCCTTCCCAGCGGGACACCTGCCTTCTTTCCCATCCCCACACTCCTTCCTGCCTCTGTGCCTGAGCAGGTCTCTGAAGGGGACGTGAGGGCAGCAGAGGTGCACCTGGGATGTGGCCTGGTGCTGTCCCCGACACTGGGCCCTTCCCCTCCCTCTGAGACAGCCCCTGCCCCGCGTCCAAGGTCTGGCTTTGCTCGGATCTCACTTTCATGCTGCCCACCTGTGTCGGGCCGGCGCCTACGGTCTGGCCTCGGCTGCCCCGGGCACACTCGTGCCACACTGTCCTGCCTGCCTGGACAGAAGGGACCGCGAGAGGCTGGGCTGGCCTCACCATCCGCGAGGGCGGTTTGAGATTCTGAAGTTCCTTCAAGGCCACGTTCTTTCTTCAGGCTGTCAGCGCCCTGAGGAGGACCACGTGAATGCCGGTCAGAGAACACGGAAGGTGGCCACTCACTGGGAAGGAAGGTGCCGGACAGCCTCGCTGCAGGCACGCCGTTGGCACTCGGCTCAGCTCCCACCCTCCCCGCTGACGCCTTCCAGCCTGAGTCCAGCCCCAGCCACCCCTGTATCCGTGTGGCCTTGTCCCCACACAGGAGGGACACCCCCACCTCCACGTGAGAAAGTAGATTCTGGTGGCTGAGACCTCGTCCTCACTCAGAGCAGCCAGCAGGACCTTTACCTGTCAGGGCAGAGCAGCCAATGGGCACCGGCCGCCAATGCTGGGGCCACCGCTCCAAGGCTCCTCGGGTGGAGGGACACGCACTGACTGTCACGTGCATAAGCCCCGTGGCTCGGGGTCCCTGCAGAGGCCTTGGCTTCCTTTGGAGTTTGGAACTTCTCTGGGCTCCCGGGGAGCGTGGACATCGTGGTTCACACCGTTCACCCGGGAAGCAAAGGCGAGGCGCGGGCCGGGCGAGAAGCTGAGCGTGGGCCTCACGGGAACAGCCAGGGCAGCACGACGAGCCGCTGGGTGCCAGCTGAAGCTCATCGTCCCCTCCCAGCTCATGTGTTGAAGGGAGTGTCACCTTTTCTTTCAGTGGTGATGACAGCCTGTGTTTACTCTGGGAAAAAGAAAGCGTCACCCTGTGAGGTCACCTGGTGAGCTGGCCCTGAACGTGCAGCTCTCTCGCGGCCCGGGCGGGAGTGGCACCGCCGGGGCAGGAGGCGCTGCCGACAAACGCGCCACGTGAGCCATCCCGGCGCGTCCTGGCAGGGGACGCTGCCCTCGGCCCTGTGGCACGGCGGCTTCCGACTGGCCTGTGTGTCGTCTTTCCGTGTTCGCGCCACGAGTCCTTTCTCGGATCCGTGCGTTGCGAGGATTTTATCCTGGGCCATAGTGTACCTTCACAGTATCCTTTGACACACAGAATGTTTTAATTCTTATGAAGTCCGGTTTATCCATCTTTCTTCTTCCAGGGTGAGTCCTCTGCGTGTCCTGCTTGAGAAACGTTTGCCTGTCCCAGGTCTACAGAGACGGTGTCCTGTGTTTTTCCAGTTGTGTAGTTTTGGCTTTTATGGTTAGATCTGTCACACGTCTCAGATTGTTTCCTCTGTGTGATACAAGGGTTGAGGGTGGTTTTCCTCCTCAAATGGATGTCAGTTGCTTTCGAGAATATTTCCTTTTCCATTGAATCATGCTTTGTCAAAACTCAGGTGACAGCACATGGAGGAGTCTCTTCTCTGGACTCTTGTTCTGTCCCACGGATCTGTCTGTCTGTCTTTGTGCCAGTGCCACGGTCTCTCACTTACCATGGCTGTTTAACAGATACAGGACTCCTGGGATTTTCCACTCCACCTTTCATCTGTTTTGGTAAATTGTGTTTTAAGAGAATTTGTTCGTTGTTTTCTGTTGTCCAGTGTAATGACATCCTCCCCGTGTCCTTTCATGTTCATGGTATCTGTGGCAATGCTTGTTTCTCAGGCTTTCTGCCAGCATCTCTCTGCTCTCGCAACCACGTTGGCTTCTCTGCAGCCTCAGGACCTTTGCACGTGCTGTTCCCTCTGCCTGGAAGTCTCATCCCCTTCCACTTTGCTTGTTAATTCCTAATCAGTTTCTAAAGTGCACCAACACATGACTTATGAAAGAGCCTTCCTGTTTCTCAAACCCCCTCATTCCTGCTGTTGGCCAAGGGTAAGGAAGGCCCTTCAGTTCTGTGTTCCCAAGGAACTGAATGCTTTTCCTATGTAGCACTTACTGCAGTTGCTCTTAAGTTCTTGTGCAACAAATGTGGAGACTTAGTATGTCCCTGAATGGGACAACTCAATATTTACCAGAAGTCAATCGTCCTCAAGCTATAAATTCTGTACAGTATCAAACTGATTTTAAAACTATATAGGAGAGTAAATGCACAAAAATAGCTAAGGAAATTTTAAAAGATTCTGAGAGAAGATTTGCCTTCCTAGGAATAAAAATATATTTTTAAGAACTACAGAAATTAACCATAGATAGTGTCTGGCCAGGAATACCCAAAAAAAGTCAGTAAAAGGAAATTTTAAAAAGGAATTTAGAAGCTGATAATGTGATATATCTAATCAGTGGAAAAGATGACCTGACCACTCAATATATGGTTTGGGGATACTTTGCTCCCCATTTGGAAAGAAATAAAGTTAAATTTTTCCTCATGTCAAACATAAAATTAAATCCTGGAGAGATTAAATAGCTAAAGGTTAAAACTATGAAAACTATCAGAGTACTAGGATAAAATGTAAGATAATTTTGTTTTTTAATCTTAGAATGGAGAGTATCATGCTAAAAAAAAAAACTAGAATCCATAAAGGAAAATATTGACTTTACCCTCCCCTAGTCTGTGGCTTGTCTTTTCATTCTCTTAATGGCATCATTTTAAAGAACAGCATTTCCTAATTTTAATGTATCATTTATTTTATGGTTAAAGCTCTTTGTGTTCTGTTTAGTATTTCTTTGCCACAAGGTTATAAAGATATGCTCCCATGTCATCTTCTGAAAACTTTATCATTTCATCTTTCACGTTTAGCTGGACTTGACTTTGGTGTGTGGTGTGAGGTCGGGGTCAGGCTGAGGCACAGCCAGCTGACTGGGCACCCTTGCTGACCCGGCCTCATTTTGTCATACGTGTGGGTATTTCTGTACTCTATCCCATTCCACTGGATTTCAGTCTCTCTTTGCACCAGTAATACATTGTTTTAACTACTATAGCTTTAAGCTTTACGATCTGGTGGCCAAGCTTTTCCAGTTTTATTTTTCTTCAAGGTTATGTTGCTCTCCTTAGTCCTTTGCACGTCCATATAAATTTCAGAATCGTTGATGTTCACCAAAGTTAACTTGCATTTGGATTGTGTTTAACCTACGGGTCAATTTGGGGCAAATTGTGTCTTTACAACATTGAGTTTTCTAATCCATGGACATAGTATATCTCTCCAGTTATTTAAACCTTTAAACATTTTTTCTCAATTATGTTTTTGTGGTTTTCAGTGTACCAGTTTTAAATAACTTATATTTATTTTTTGATATTTGATGTTTTGCCACCATTGTGAATATCTTTTTTTGATAGAATCTTTCAAATTTTTCCCTTTCTAATTATTTGTGTTACTGTAGGGTTGTTTTCAGTAGCAAAGAATACGAAATGTTTCAGCACGGCACTGTTTCTGTGAATGTGCTTTCACCTCTGCAGTGGATTCTTCCACAGCCATATAAAGAATGAGGTGGAGCCACAGGGGCTGACGGGGACAAATCCTCCGGGGGAAGCAAGATGAGAATAATATAAAAATTATGATCTATCCCATGGTTTTGAAACTATATTTAAATGTCTATCTGCTGGTAAAGTCCTTCCAGCAAAGTCTAGAAAGACTGACAGCCCACTGCCTGTGAGTCGACAAGGTTCAGGCAGAGCTGGAATGACGATTAACCTTTCCCTCCCAGTGCACGTTCATTGCTTTTATTTTTACAATAAGGCTGGATTACAGAAAGCCAAAAAAAAAAAAAAATGATTATTATCTGTTTAATGCCTGTCTTTCTTCAGCTCTGAACCTGGCCCACCCCAGGGCTTCCACAAATACTCAGAATGGAGTCCAGCTTCTGGGACCCGCTTGGCCTGCATGGAGGCTGTCGGGTCTGAGTGTGGAGCGGCTTCTGTGTAGGAGAGCGTACGTTGTACACTAACATAGTCACTGCGCGCTGTGGAGCCAGGACCACGGTAGATGGTGAAAGGCTCGGATTCTCAGTGGCCCAGCGTAGCGTGGTGTTGAGCCACGTGTCCTCAGCACAGGAGCAGATGCCATGGTCTGGGTCCTTCATCTCTTCTGTGCCATGGACTCCTGGGTCAGGCTGGTGACACCTGTGGACCCCTATCTCAGAAAAATGTTTTTAAGTGCACAAAAATAAAACACATAGGATCGCAAAGAAAATTAATTCTATTGCATAGTTATCAAAACTTTGTAGATAAAATATGTGATATTGTTATGAAAGGGCTTCCTTATTACTGCATTAAATGACAAGATCTAGGAGGTTTGCTAATTGCTAAAATTCCCAAGTCATGATAACCATAAACAGTCTTTCAAGATCTCTGCAAAATGTCCCTGATACTGCTACATCTACTGTAGTTTGTTGCTTGTATTCATGAGGGAAGGAAATGCAAAATTTTATAGCAGTTAGTGAAACTAAAGATGTAATTTTGTGTTCCCTTCAAGTTCATGGATCCTAGGTTGAGAACCCCTGCCTTGGTTGGAGACATGGTGAGGAACATCATTTCCTTGAAAGTTGGGTTTGCAAAAGCTGGGGTGCTGGGAGCAGCAATAACCCAGGCAGACAAGCCCCTCCCCTCGGGGCTTCCATTTTCGTGGGGAGACAGTACAGGAGTTAGTTAGGTCAGACCTATGCTTTCTTAAACAGTGTGAGTGCCAAGCAGAAAACTAACATGGAAGGGAGGTGGGGAAGGCGTGCAGATGGGGACTGGGGTAAGGGTGTTAATTTTAGTCAGGCAGGCGGAGAAGGGAGTAAGACCTGAGGTGGGGAGCACAGCAGATGCTTTTGGAGAAGAGAGTTCCGGAGAGAGGGAACAGCAGAGACAGAGCCTTAGGCAGGAGCTTCCCTGGGGCACAGGCAGGCCAACTGGGCGGGAGGAGAGGGCAGGGCAGTGGGGCCTCGTGTCCCCTGGAAGGTCCTCGGAGGTGTGTGGCAAAGGTGCTGTGCCTTTCGTGTTAAAGGACCCTCTGGCTGCTGTGCTGAGCCAGGCAGAGGTCCGGGGCAGGGGCAGAGCACAGGGACTGCCGCGGGGCTGCCAGCATCCGCCAGGGAGCACTGACGTGGCTCAGAGCAGGGTGGCAGGGGTGGGATCCACTGAGACCCGACATCCAACTTAACGAGACAACAAGTTTTAAAGAAATTTGAGAAAAGAACTAGTATGTTCAAAATAGTAGGACTGAGTATTCTGGAATGTTGGGAAAATAATTAGTTTTTAAAAGCCATCTTGAAGGATTTTTTTTTTCCTCCAGGAGAAATTTAACTTTGGGAGTGACCTTGGAGGAGAAGCCCTGTGTGTGTGTGTGCGTGCGTGTGTGCGTGCGTACGTGTGTGTGCGCGTATGTGTGTGTGTGTGCATGCATGTGTGTGCGTGTGTGTGCGCGTGCGCGCGCACGCTCCACTGGAGACCAAGGCAGCCTTGGAAGGGTCCAGGCCAGGCCTGGGCAGGACCTTGCGGGGAGCCTAGACCTACATCAGTGTCACCCCAGGCAGGAGTCGGGGCCATGGTCTTCAGTGGCCTGGAGCTAGAAGCCAAGTGGGGGCCTGTGAGACCACCTTACCCTTCTAGGCTGTGTGGACACCAAGCGGCCCCTCCTGGAGAGCAGATGGAGGGAGGGCCTTTGCCCAGCTCAGGGCAAAGACGTAGCAGCGCCCTAATCCCATGGGCCAAGGAGACGCCTGAGTCCTAGCAGGGTTCTCCAGCAAGTACGGTTTCCCCAGACCCTAGGAATAAGTGTTCATGAAAAATAACATTCGTTTTATATGCTTTGATAAGGCCACAGGACATTTTTATTTTTTATAACAGCTTTATTGAGAAATAATTCACATATCATACAGTTCACCCATTTAAAGTGTGCAATTCAATGATTTTTAATATATTCATTCATATGTGCAACTGTTACCACAGTCAATTTTAGAACATTTTTACCACCTCAAAAAGAAACCCCTACCATTTAATCATCACCCCATCTCACCCCACCATGTCCCCCAACCCTAAGCAACTACTAATCTGACTGTAGTCACCCCACTGATCTATCAAACCCTGGGTCTGATTCCTTCTCTTGGACCATATATTTGTACCCATTAATCAATTTCTCTTCATCCTCCCCCTCTTCCTGGCCTCTGATAACCACCAATTAGTCTCTTCATGAGATCCACCATTCTAGCTCCCGTGTGTGTGAGAACATGCAGTATTTGCCTTTCTGTGCTTGGCTTGTTTCACTTGACATGATGACCTCCAGGTCCGTCCATGTGGCTGCAAGTGCAGGATTTCATTCGTTTTTGTGGCTGAATCATATTCCATTGTGTATGTGCCACGTTTTCTCTATCCATTCATCCACCAGTGGGCCTTGAGGTTGATCCCGTGTTTTGGCTGTTGTGAATAGTGCTGTGACAATCACGGGAGTGCAGGTATCTCTTCCATGTATTGATTTCCTTTCTGTTGGATAATTACCTAGTAGTGGAATTGCTGGATCACGTGGTAGTTGTATTTGTAGTTGTTTGAGGACTGTACTAATTTACGTTTCCACCAACAGTGTATGAGGGTCCCCCTTTCTCCACATCCTGACCGGCATCTATTTTTGCCTTTTCGATAAAAGCCATTTTAACTGGGGTGAGATGATATCTCATTGTAGTTGTGATTTGCATTCTCTGGTGACTAGTAATGTTGAGCATTTTTTCATATTACCTGTTGCCCATTTGTATGTCTTCTGAGAAATACCTGTTCAGATCTTTTGCCCATTTTTAATTAAATTATTTGGTTTTTTACTATTGAGTTTGTTTGAGCTCCCTATATATTCTGGTTATTAATCCCTTGTCAGATGGGTCGTTTGCAAATATTTCCTCTCATTCTGTGGGTTGTCTCTTCACTTTGTTGATTGTTTCCTATGCTGTGCAGAAGCTGTCTCTCTTGATGTGATCCCATGTGTCCAGTTTTGCTTTGGTTGTCTGTCCTATTGAGGTCTTACCCAAGAAATCTCTGCCTAGACCAATGCCCTGGAGTATTTCCCCAATGTTTTCTTCCAGTAGTTTCAAAGTTTCAGGTCTTAGATTTAAGTCTTTAATCCATTTTTATTTGATTATTTTATGTATGATAAGAGAATAGGGATCTACTTTCATTCTTCTACATATGGTTATCCAATTTTCCCAGCACCATTTATTAAAGACACTGTCCTTTCCCCATTGTACGTTCTTGGCAGCTCTGTCAAAGATGAGTTGGCTGTAAATGCTTAGATTTATATCTGAGTACTCTATTCTCTTCCATTGGTCTATGTGTCTGCTTTTATGCCAGTACCATGCTGATTTGATTACTCTAGCTTTGTAGTAAATTTTGAAGTCAGGTAGTGTGATGCCTCCAGCTATTATCTGACTTTTGATTATAGGCATCCTAGGATGCTATCTCATTGTAATTTGGACTTGCATTTACCTGATAATTAATGACGTTGAGCATCTTTTCATATGTTTATTGTAAATTTGTATATCTTTGTAGAAATGTCTATTCAGATCATTTGCCCAGTTTTATTTTTATTTTTTTGTTTTGAAGCAGTGCATTTTATTAAAAATCTTACAATTCTGCAATGCCAGAATCTTAGACCTTCTCATTTATGTTTCATGTGAGTAGATTTTCCAGGAAAGCAAAATAAAAATAAAAGAAAAATGACACAAATATTTTGCAAAAAGCAGATATTTCAGTGTCATTTTAACTTTTTTTTTTTTTTAACAAAACCATTATTCAGCTATGTTGGTGAACCCAGTTTTGTTAGATTGATTCTTTGCCTTCTTTATTCTTTTTAGGATTTTATTTATTTTTTTTCCATTTTAAAATTAAATTATTTGTCCTCATTATTGATTTGTAAGAGTTCTTGATATATTCTGGATAGAAGCCCCTTATCAGATATGTTTAATATGATTTGCAAATACTTTCTCCCATTCTTGGGTTATCTTTTCACTTTCTTGACAGTGTCTTTTGAAGCATAGGAGTTTTTAGTTTTGATGAAGTCAATTTATCTTTTTGTCTTTTGTGGCTCGTGTTTTTGATACCACATCTAAAACTTGTGTCACATCTATTGTGGCAAATAAAATTGCTAAATTCCTGTCACAGCCATTGTCAAGTCTGAGGTCAAGAAAAGCATTCTGTTTCCTTCTAGGAGTTTTATAGTTTTAGTTTTTACGTTTAGGTCTTTGATCCATTTTGAGTTAACTTTTGAATATGGCACGAGGTAAGAATCCAAGTTTATCCTTTTGCATGTGGCTATCCAGCTGTTCCACACATTTGTTGAAGAGACATTCTTTTCCCGTTGAATGGTCTTGGCACCCTTGTCAAAACTCAGTTGACCATAGACACACAATTTATTTCTGGATTCTCAATTCTATTCCATTCATCTGTATGTCTGTCTCATGCCAATACCATGGTGATGACTGTTGCTTTGTAGTACTTTTTGAAATGAAAAAGTGGAAATGTGATTCTGATAGGGATTGCACTGACTTGGAGTATTTTCATCGTACCAGTCTCCGCACCTCTCTGTGCCTCTCCTCCACCCCACCCGTTTCCTGGTCTGGTCTCTGCCTTCCCACTACCGTGTCAGCCCCAGTGCAAATCCCAGGCAGCCTCACAGCACCAGCACCCAGACCGCTGGCCTCCATGTTCCAGGCCAATCCAGCTGGCTGTGAGTGGGTTGTCCCCTGCCCTGGCTGCCACAACAGGAAGGCCGGGTGTGAGACAACAGCGTGGGCACGGTGTTCTCCCAGACCTGACCCTGCCTGTCCGTTTGCAGAACACTTGGAAAATATGGATGTAATGTGTAAACTTTCACCTCCCAGATAAGCCACCTGTTAATTTGGCTGTAATTCTGACTAGTATTTCTCCCCCACATCTGTATCTATATATATTATATATTCCTTCTTGCCTTCTCTCTTCATAGAAATTTACAAATTGGAATTATGTTATGCATTTAGTATTATATGCTTGCTTCACTCAATTTTATCTCATTTGGTGTTTACCATTCTTTTACACTTGAAAACATAATCTCTGTGGCTAAATAGGATAGATAATATTCTATTATATGGCCATATCATAATTTAATGACCAATTCCTATTTTTAGCCATTTGAGTTCTTTCCAATTTTTTAATGAATATTACCATAACAGCCAATCTTGTACATATAAAAGTATTCTCTAATTTCTGATTATTTCCTTAAGATTGATTCCTAGAAGTAGGATTCGTGGGTCAAAGGATATGAACATTTTTAAGTCTCTGGATATGACGTCAAGTTGATTTCCAAATTTCCAGGGGCTATCCCAATCTGCTCTTCCAGCAGCAGCTGTAAGAATGCCCATTCCTCCATCAACAGTTCTGAGGATTAGCTTTTAAGAAAAATCTTTTCAAACTTAATAGGTGGAAAAAAAATTCATCTCCTTATTTTAATTTGGCACGCACTTTTAAGGGAGGTTGAATATTATTTGCTAAGCTTATTGATAATTTCTATTGTTCCCTTGTGAATTGACTGTAAATTTGCCTATTTTTTCTTTAGGGTGTTCATCGAGTCTTACTGATTTGCAAAAGCTCATTGTATATTGAGACTATAAACCCTTTGTGGTTGCAGCTTTCTTTTCTCTCTCTACTGGTGGTTCTGTCCCCACACAGGCCCTGGGTTCTGCCAACCCCATGATTGTACACCATGCAGTGAAGATTTTGGTCCCTTCTAGGCGGAAACGTGACTCTCAGATTTGGTCTTAGCTCACGAGCCATGACCCGCGATGGCCGAGTGAGCTGCCCTGACGCCGGGTTGTTCACAGCCCGCCTTCTGCTTGGCGTTGGGAGGTGACGTGGTCGACTGGGGCAGCTTGGTGGGAGACACCCCTGTTCCTTTCTGACCCTTCATTTCTTGTTCAGCTAACACCTCTAACTCTGTTACTCATTCTGAGTCTGCCACCAAAGTCATTATCAATCACCTTTATTTTCCTCTTCTTTGTCCCATCCTGCCACCTCCCCCCGCCCCGCCCCCCCCCCCGTCCCCTTGCCAGCAGGAACAGAAGCTGACTTTCACTGAGCCCTGTGGGTACCTGCTGAGGGGCTACGCCCTTGCAGCCCAGACCCCATGCTGCCCTCCCAGCCCTGCACCGTGTGACAGGCTCAGTGTGCCTGCCCGTTGTCCCTGCCGACACTGGAGATGCTGCACGGACTTGAGAGGCACCTGCGCACACAGGCGTCGTGGTCCCCTCCTACCACCCATGTGTGGACCATATGCTGACACGAGGAAGCCCGTGGGAAGTGCAGGGAAGCAGCTCTGCAGAGGCCTCCTGGTGGTTGCACAAGTCCTGGGAGGAATGACCCTCTGCCCCCCGCGTTGGGAGCACGGATGTGTGGCATTGGGCATGTCCTGCAGTGAGGCCTCCTGAGCCCCAGCTGACCTCCACTGGACAAGCCAGTTCCCATCTACAGCCTGGCCAGTGGCCTTGGTGGGAGCTGGGCAGCTTGGTTGTGATCTTCGCAGGGAAGTGCGATTTCTCCTTGCACCCGTGTGTGCGCGCTCTCTCTCCCTCTCTCTTCCTCTCCCCCTCTCTCTTCCTCTCCCTCTCTCTTCCTCTCTTCCTGAAGCTATCTGAAACCTGAATCAGCGGAAAGAGCACGGGGTTTGGAGACTTCACCTGGTGTCTGGCTTTTCCAGCCTCGTGCTCTCCCTGGGCTGCAGCTCCACCACCTAGCCGTGGCCCCGGCACAGAGCGGCGCGAGAGGCCCGGAGGAGACACCGTGGAGAAAGTGCTCCGTAGACCACTAGGGGCTGCGAGGTGGGTGTTTGCTGTTTGAAATGTGTAGAATATTCTACTCACTCTGGAGCGTATAAGAGGTGATCTCTGGGGAATCTTGAATGAGAAATTATGTCCACTTGCTCCTGAAGCAGTGCCCACCCTCGTCTTGTCCCTGTCCCCAGTCTTGCCAGAGGGACACAATGCCCTTCTAGACTCCCAGGCACTTGGTGGGACCTTTGCTTCCTCCTCTGGGGCACTCAGCCGTGACCAGGTGCCCCCAATGTGGAGGGGACAGGGGTGAGGAAGGCAGCAGCGTGTGTCTCTTCAAGCAGCTCGGGTCTCTCCAGGGTCTCAGGGGACCAGTGGGAAAGCCGGAGGCTGGAGGCCTCAGACGGCTCCCAGGAAGACTTGGGGGGAGCATGGGGTCCCCACTCTGCAGGGGCCAGAGGTCAGGGCAGGCTTTGCGGAGGAGAACGCTGGGGCTTAGACGGGATGGCTGAGTGGGAGTCAGCCAGGTTTTCTCTCTGCCCGATCCTAACGTCTTGGCGTGTGGGGACCGGTGCCTGTGGGGCTGTGTGTCCTGCGTAGCCACTGGCCCTGGTGCGGCGCAGAGCAGACCCAGCAAACAGACGCACCAAGCTGGCTGTGCCCCCTGGAGATTGCGTCTCTGGGCAGTCACGGAACCTTGAGAGCCGGCTGGGACCCACCGTGAGCCTTGCTGAGGACGAGGTCCCTGGGTTTTAAGCTGTGGCTGGACTCAGAGCCGATGGGCACCTGCTCGTGTCGTGGGCTCAGGCAGCTGGTCTCGGCCGGGGGTGCAGCGGGGGCTGCGTCCACCCTGTCTCCCCAGCCCCGGAACGGCAACTCGCTCCCTGTGGAACCTGCGCTCTACATGGGGACATGACAAACGACCAAAAAATCAATTTGTAATCTGATTGGAGGTTTTTGATTTCCTCTGATGAGTTTAAATTTCATTAAAAGCAACCTTATTCCAACATAAAAGGAATCCTTGAAGGGTAAAACAGGGGATTGTCTCACCGAGTATAAAGCATCCCAACTCTTTTGTGTGATTTATTCATGGCATTAATTGGGAGGGCCAACCTGTGGTGTCCGTTGGCAGCTGCGCCGTTATCAGGGGCTGGGATCGGCCCGGCGAGCTCAAAGCACAAGGACTCACATTCAAAAATCCCTCTTTGGCGTATTGACACTTCAGTTATCAACAACACTTTTCATCTGCTGGGAGGGAGATCGCAGCTCGCGGGGCCGGGTGAGCCGAGCCACAAATCACCGCGCGCTGCCTCTGCATTCTCTTAATTGTATGTATTCTCTGGAAAAATGATCATTGTGGCCTCTTGTCTTGATGAGAAATTGACATTTCTGAGGACTTCTTTGGGCGCTCCACGCCGGGAGATAAGGCTGGCGTTGTTACAAAGGAGGGCAGCTTTTCTTCCGTCCAGGGGCCGCCCACTGCCCTCGTTGGCCCACTTGATGAGTATGGATTTCATGAGGTCTTTTTCAGCATTAGAACTATAAAAGGTTCAGAATGACACCACCCCTTATAGACAAAAGATAACCTTGCCCTTTGAATATATTGATTCTTTATTAACTAGGCTGTTTAATGCAATGAAATGAGGCATTAGATTGAAGCCCATTTCAAGTGCTTTGAATAATCTTTAAAAGCTTTGAAAGACCTTAAAAGGCGGCCCGACAGTAAGCGGCGCACATGCTGAAAGAAGGCAGCCCTCACTTCTGATTGGAAATGCAGCCCTGAACCAATGTCTCTGTTCCCAGGTGACGGGGAGCCGGGCACTCCTGGCACCAGTTCCGAGTGGGAAGGAGGTGACTTGTCGGGCGACACCCTCTCCCGCCCCAGCCTCCGGCACCTTGGGAGGGGCCGGGCAGCGGGCGGGCTGCAGGTTTGCACCCACGAGCCTCTTTGCTGTCTCTCTAAGGCTGAAATAAGGACCTGATTGTTACTGACGGGAGAAAAAGGTATTCACAAGTTTCTTTATGTTTTGAATAATTGTTTCCTGTTTTGCTCAGCAGAACAAGTAATTAAGATGACATTTGTGAGTACTAATTTGGATCACACTTACGCGTATGTGTTAGAGAGCTGCAAGCCAAAACATGCAGACCCAGCCTGTCACCGAGGGGAACATGAAAAGCGCCGAGTGCGATAGAACGGGAGCCCCTCGGCCTCGAAGTCAGAGCCCCAGTGTTGACGGCAGAGCTAGTATGGTGGGTGCAATTGGCTACAGCGAGGCACAGACAGTGGCCGGGGCAGGGCATGGGGTCTGTTGTGCCACTGAGGTGGACGTGGAATGGTGTCCCTCATGTCTGACCTCAGCCAGCACCGGTCTGGGTGGTCCCGTGTCTGCCCGCCCCCCGGAGCCTGTGCTGAACCTGGGTCTCGCCCAGGTGACACAACAGTGGATACAAAAGGAGTGTGTTGGAGGCGGCCGGACCTGCCAACCCCTCCAGTGCAGAAGCAGGGGGGCTGGGGCAGGGTCCCAAAGCCCCCCACAAGCCTTGGGATTGTTTGCACACTCAGAGACCAGTGGTTGATCAATGATTGTGACACCCCAGCGTGGCCGTGGCCCCTAGAAGTCTGTGACACAGAAACATTGTACAACACACGTATAGATGGTGCCGCTGGGGTCGGAACCATCGAAGTAGTGACTTGCCGAGTTTCTCTCTGCAGGCGTGATGACCGAGGGCTCGTGTCTTCGTGGAAGGTTCTCCTATAGATCACTGTCATTTTGCCCAAGACCCAGCTTTGGAACCGAGGACGTGCAAACGAAACCCCCGATGTGACTTCTGGGTGTGTATAGCTGGTCATTTTAATAATCCAAACAAAATTACCAAAAGTGAAATTCACAGACAAGAAATACTTTAATTAAATATTGTGTAAAATGAACATTTTATACAGTTAAATATCTGAAAAAATGTACAGATAAAACAATCTTATTGTAGGGTCTTTAACAGTAAAATCTACCATTTAGTGAAGCGCTCAATCTTGAGACAATGAAGCGATGAGGGCGTTGACTATTTCATCTAAACACAAACCAAGTGAGGGCATGAGGAAGCTTGCAAACGTTAACACGTACATGTGAGCTCTTTTTTAGAGCAAACCCTTACTTATACAAAATAAAACGGAGGCAATTTAGTTCCAAAGTGACTTCTCAGGCTTTTCCACGTAGCTAAGCCTTGTCAGCCGTCACAAAGCCAGACAGGGACGCACTGACCACTGGGGACATTGTTTATTTTATTTAGTCCCGTGAATGAACACTTTCTAAGTTGTGCATTGTTGATTTTTGTCAAGAAAGTTTTTTAAAGTCCCTCCTTTTTATTTTAAATTTGATTTCTGCTGCAGTTTGCAAAATGTTTGCTGTGCTGTATCTGCAAAGCATTTAGTGCAAAGGGGAAAAAACCTGACCCTGTTGGTCTCACTGTGGGTTTGGCACTAACAGGCACAATATCTGGAGGAGGTCATTCCAGTTTAAAAAGTACAGACAGTGCTGTGGGATCGGACCACAAAAACGTATTGTTAAAAAAAATTAAAAACCAGCAGTGATGTTGGTTCCCTGTGAAACCTCTCCGACTTGGAGGGCTGCCGGGAGGGTGCAGAGTGCAGCAGAAAGACCCAGAAGGGAGCGACCTCTGGAACAGTGGGTTTGTGCTTTTGTTTGTGTGCACGTGTGTGTGTGTTTTACACCATAAATCTCCAAATGAAATATCGATTAACAGTTGTGGTGTAAGCCTGTGATAAAATAGCACAAAGGTTCTTTAAAGAAGTCCACTTTTAAGGCATCAGAGAAGTTAATGTGGCAAACATTTTAATTAAAACATCAGAAGTAAATTTTATTTTAAACTTTAGGCCTCTGAATTTTTCCAGTATAAACACAGTTCAGCTATGTGGCAAAGTCATGGGTGGCAGCTAAAATGACTTTTTACATTCTACCAAAAATAAAATAAAATAAAGACACAGCCCCAAACGGTGTCACCTCTTCGCGGCCGCTCCACATGCACAGAATCTACTAGGATTTGTCACAGCCGGGTGGCACCGTTTTGTTTTGACTATACAACAAACTTTTTTTTTTTCCAAAAGTATTTGTTCAGATAACTTAAAAATAATATAAAAATAAACAATGAATTTGACTTTTCCTCAAAATAAAAAAAAAAAAAGGACGGAAAGTCTAAACAATAGCATATTTTTGAGTACAAATGAAATGTAAGGACACTGGTTCGTTTGAACGAAACAGATCAAAGAGACAGTTCGTGGCTAATGCTCTTCCCAGTATCACAACACTAGGCCATGATCAAGAACCAACACAGACAAGGAAAAGAAAAAGGTGGGAAAAGCAATGTACAAAATTTCAAAGATAAATACAATATTTATAATTGATATGTTACAAAACAAATCCCTTAGCAACTGCAAGTGTTCATGGGAAAGTAAGTGTTGAGTGAAGACCATTTTATCCCTTATAAGACACATAAGGAATAAAACTTGTTTTTCTAAATATTTTAAGTGGATCTGAAAAAAATTCAAGACAAGTGTATAAATATTTAGCTACAACTTTGGCAAAATCACAAAAGTCTACAATTTTATAACCACATACAAAACACATTAGGGAAGAAGGATCTAGAAGTCAAAAGGACAATTTCTGGTACAAGAAACATAGACCTCACAGTAGCCTAAGAATGCAATAGTATACAGTGCTAGCAAAAGTTGAAAAAATGTTGCAGATCACACTTGCTTAACAGGAAGCTCTAGCAGCGGGAGAATATTGGAACCAACAGACAGTAGCATTTTTTCTCTGTCAGTGTGCTTGTTGAAGGCAAGAGAATTCAATATCAAAGTTACAATTTCTAACTACAATAAGTTACAAAGTTTCATTTCATTAAGATGAAGTTAAGCAATGATAAACCCTCCCTCCCTCCCTGCCACCCCAGATTCTCCTAATCATATAGTCATCCTTTTTTCCAGTTTGATGGCTCATACCTCCTTGGCCCCCTTTTTTTCACCACAAAAAAATATTTCACATTATAGAGATACACAACCATTGTGAATCTAAGTATGAGTACAGAAAAATGTTTGGAGGCATTTTTCATCAGTGTTTCATGATAATCAAAATGGTGCATTCACAAAGTTTCTCCCAACACATAGCAATTACTAGACATGGCCAAGACGGAGTCAGAAACTTTATACAAAATAGGCGTCGCTTTGTTCTCCTTATTCTTCAGGACTGAGAAATGTGAAAATATGAGAAAAGTTCAGTCAATAAAATGGAATTGTTCATGAAGAAGTAGGCTGTTTGCATGTTGATTCTTAATAGTTTAAATAAAATCTTTAAACAAAGTCTTTTGTAGCATTTCGATTGCTGCTGATTTTTTTGAAGATACTGTTTCCATCAGCATGTCTTAATATACTAAACATGTCCCCTGAAGTCCGTCTTTTGATGCTGGGTGCTGCGGAAGGTAAACAAAAGTCCCTCACATTGGCGGGACTACCAGCCCAGACATAGCTGCAAGAGAGGAGGAAGAGCAGTTACTGCCGGGCCGCACGTGTTCCCCCTCACCACGGCCAGGGGCCGCCCCGCCCTTTGCACTGTGTCACCATGAGGTTGGATGCGCAGGATTCTCCTTTACCAGCCTTGGGCGTGGTGGGCAATCTACTCCCTGGGGTGGGGTGCCTACGGGGCCAGAAACCCCAGAGTGCTCTCCTACTGTGCCCTCCTTGAAGGCGTCCTTTGGCAAAGGGACAGGCCTTTGACGTTTCTGTGTCAAAGGCTGCTGCTTCCTGCACCAACCAGCATTTTCAAAGCAAACGGAGGCCCAGGCTCCCTGGAGGCCGCCTCTGTCCAGAGACATGACCCAGCCTGGTCACTTCTGTGAGGCCAGCTTGCAGACCCGGCTCTTGCTCCCTGAGTGAAAACCGGACCTGCCTCAGTTTCCCCCTCTGCTTTCAGGCCTCAGCTCTGACCTTCTGCTCATTGTTCTGCATCGTAATGGTGAGTCAGGGGCTCTCGCGGATCACAGCCACTCACAGCCCCCCTGCTCTGGGAGCCCCAGCCCAGGGCCAGAGTCAGAGCACGGCCTGGGAGGGGCTCTTCTCCTCCTCTTGGAAGAGAAAACTTTGTGCCAAGAGTGGCTGATGCTTTCAAACGAACTCTTGGTACGAACGTAATCTAAAATCTTTTAACTGTAGTGTTGTTTAATTTTTGAGAATGATTTTTCTCATTAATTTATGTATAACATATTAATACATTTGTTCATGTAGTGATGTGAGCTTCAATTTCTCAGTTCATTAATTTCAACAATATTAATTTATCTCTGACTCACCGTTACAACTTTATGGTTTGGGAGACCTGGGTGTGGACACACTGCTTGTGTGGTGCCACCTTTCAACTGGCCCCGACACCGTGTCCAGGGTTGGGGCCGCGCCCCCCCACACCTGCCTCTCAAGCGATTCTGCTTTGGTGCCCGCTGATGGCTCGCAGGCCAGTCGGCGGCACTTCGGGGCCGGGGCATCCCTACGTATGCTAACAGATGTTGTGAAGACAATTATTTCAAATCACTGATACCTTTCCAGTTCCTTTTTTGAGCATTAGTTCATCAAAGTGAAATATGCCACCGACTTCACAAAAGGGCCAGTTTGTCTTCTCCACGGTTACGTCCTCAGCACCCAGCAGAGAGCCTGGCACATAGTAGGCGCTCAGTAAATACTGGTTGAATGGATTCATTTTTTAAAGGAGTAACTGGATTTGATTCGCACTGGGAGGAGCACATACCAAAGGTGGTGTCTGCAAGAGGCCAGACGATGGCCGCTTAATGTGAGTGCCGCAGGCCTCGGCACCTCAGAGCGCCGTGCGCGAGCTCACGAGGCCTGGGGCACCCGCGTGGCTGCGCCTGTCAACACGGCGCAGGCCACGCGCAGCTGCACTGCCCACAAGGGCCAGGCACCGGGTGCCCACTCCGAGTGGCCCCATCTGTGGACAGTGTGTCCAGGTGCCGCCTCCCACGCCCTCGGGGCTGGCCCTTCTCCCTCTCGAATCTTTGAAAGAGATCGCTTAGAAAACTCAGCTCCTGTGCACAGACCGGACTGCCACCCAGCACTGGCACACACATGGCCCTACGTCTAAACACACACCCCTTTCCCCAGGACGGCACAGCCTTGCTGGGCTCTCGGTCTGTCACACGAGGCTGAGAACAAAGGCTCAGCCTCAGGACGATGAAAGCAGGCAGAGTTGGGGTACCCTGCCACCCCTGGAGCCCAGGGTGGCAGGGCATCCGCCACCCTAGTTCTGAGGCTGTTTTCGCCCCCAGGGAAGAGAAGGCTGCAAGCCCAGGAGCTACAGCCAGGGCTGTGCCCAGTGCTGAGAGGTGCCAGGCCCCGGGTGAAGGCCCCTTTGCTGACCCAGGCTGAAAACGGCCACAGATGCCTTCAGCACGCTCTGTGTTCTCTCTCGTGTGGTCCCCCCCTCAGGGTGTGGGTGCTTTACCGTGAGGACTAGATTACGTCGGAAGCATGAACTGGACAAAAACTGAAAAACAAAATCTGGTATTTGCTGGGGCTCAACGAATAGGTGTCCTTTCTACGAATCCCAGGCAGGGGTGAATGGCATCACGGTGGCCCAAAGGAGAGCATGCAACGCACGAGGGGTGCGAGGCCTCTGCACACGTGCCCGAGAAGGGGCCGAGCTCCCGCCCCCCAGAGGGCCCGGCCCCAGCCCCCGCGCCACCCTCACCTTGCAGTCCGTTCCCGTTGGCGCTGGTGCAGGAGGGAGGAGGAGAGGCTTGGGGCCGGACCACGGGCGCGAAGGCGCTCTTCTGTTTCACTGCGGAGATGACATTGGCAGGTGAGAATGAGAAAATGCCGTGTGTGCTGCTACAGTTTGAAGGGAGGGTGACCGAAGAGGCTGCCATGGTGGGGCTGGACGGCACTACTGCAACAAAGCAAACACGGTCAGCACGCGGCGCGGCGCCGCGCCACCGCGACAGGGGCACAAAAACAGACACGACATGCTTCCGGCTTGGCCACTCTCGGGATAACGCAAACCCTTTTGTGGTGGACTTTCTCTTCCAATTGAACAGCCCCATTTTGTTCCGATTTTGGTTTGGTTTCCAATGAGACCGCATCAGGGCCCATTTTGGGTCATTTTGACGCCCAGCCTCCAGGGCCACCCTTCTTTTCACCCAGTAGCTCACATCACAGAACACCCAAGCAATGCACACACTCGACTGTGTAGTGAATATGAAGCTGCGTGATGACGTGTGACAAAAACAGACACTTACTGCCGTAGGGAGAGTTAGCGGAGGAGCCATTAAGAAATCCAGGCGAGCCAGGGACCCCTAGATTGGCCATGGCGCCACTTCCATATCCATTCATGCTAGTGCTGACTGTGTTGTAACTGGCCTGCTGGGGAGTACTGCTGGGCACGTATCCTCGCGGGGACACGCTGCTTGTATTGCGACTGTAGCCGACTGTTGAAATCCCCCCCGGCCAAAAATAACGTTATTATCAGCGACAGACACGTGGGGGGGGTTCCCCGAGAATCTATATCACATATTCAACATTTTCAAGTGACCTACGGTTTCCTCCTGCCCTAGCGCCTCTAGCCAGCTCGGATAACCTTATCACGCCAACCCTACCGCAGCCGTGTCACGGGCGGCCGCCGGCTCCGACGGGCGGCCAGAGCGCGCTTCGATCTCGCCGTCAGTCGCCTTGGCGCTTCTCTTTAGAAGCAATTACCAACGGCTCGGATTCCTGGCCCGGCCCCTCACGTCCTGTGAACTTTCGGCCTCTGCAGACCTTCAAATGCCACGACTGACAAGGAGAGCTTGTTTGTGGCTGTGACTTCCCTGGAAGGCTGTCTGGGGGTCGCTATTTCTGTCCGGGGGCGGGCGGGGGCCCAGCGACGCGGCTCCGGCCACGGGAGCCCGGACAGACGGGAACCAACACAGCAGCGAGGCGGGGCGCTGGCCAAGGCTACTGCCTGCGTGGCTTGAAGAGGGCACCAACATGGACTCAAACGACAAGGTTTAGCAGCCTTGGTGGACCCGGTCGTGGCACAGCGGCTGAGGTACAGGGTGGGGAAATGCAGTGTCCCTCGTGGACTCATTCCAGACTCGGAACCCAAACCCCATCCGGACCGGCCCTACACCACAGCTGCCTACAGCTCTGCCCCGTCTCAGGGAAAGCACAGTCACTTACGAAGGCACTGAGGGACACTTCTAGCAGACACTGGCGGCCCGAGTAGCAGCCCACAGAGCTGCGGTACAGTCACTGGGCTCTCTGAGCGTCCTCTGCCCAGCACTGGCCGGGAGGACCCGCGGCGAGGTCCTCCCCGAGAAAGGACGTGAGCGAGGCCGGAGAGGACAGACGCTAGGACACTCCCCAGCCGGGCTCCCAACACGTCCAACTGCAGCTAAGGCCTCAACCCCCCGTGACGGGTGTCCAGGGAAGGGTCTGCCCGGGGCAGTGGCCCACCTTGGTCATTGGCTTGTGACGTCTCCGACACGTTGACGGCTAGCTGGCTGCTGAAGGAGTTGACCCCCATCATGCCCGTGTGTGCGGGGGTGTTGCCCAGGGTGGGTATCTGGTTGTGGTTGCGGGGGACGCTGTACAAAGCCTCGGCGATGTCAGCAGCTCGCTTCAGAATGATCTCCTGCAGCAGGGACAAATGGGAGCCTGTCACCCCGGACCAGCCTTCGCTGGCCGCTCCCCCAGGGCCAGGCTTCGGGCATCTTCCAGCCCTGCCCTGCCGAGCCCTCTCCACTCTCCTCAGTGGGGCACATGGAGGCGTGCCACCGTCCCTTGGCCCAGACTGTGACCAAACCTGGTCTTCATTTCCCCTGAGAAAATGGTTTACTGATGTGTCTGACAGTCTGCTCTATTGTCCTGGGACCCGCAGCCCGAAGAACTCCCTGAGTCATGCACAGGGACCAGCGTAGCGTGGAAGGCTCAACGAACAGGGCCCACGTCTGGAGAGAAGGGCCCTCGTGTCACTGCCCCTGGAAGCCCCTGGGCCACTCCAGGACAGCTGTGGGGTGCCATTCCGCCCTGCCCGATGCCCCAGCAGCACCAAACGTGGTCTGCCCACCACCGGACACTCGAGACGGATCTCCAGGTTGTGCCCCTTCCTGTAACACATTCTCCTGCTCTTGGGTCCTGACCTCAACTCGTCATTTTCTACTTGATCACTTAGCGTGAGAGCAAAACGGGGAGCCTTTCTCACACCAGACTCTCACTGAGTGAGCCCAGAAAGCCCGTACGGGGCCGGGGCGGCTGCCACCAGGGTACTTGTCACACAGGGCGCCCGCGTCCAGCTGAGACTGCCTACCTGGTTGTTGTGAGGCATTCCGTATAAGGCCTCCACAAGGTCTGCTGCCCGCTTGAGTAATACTTCCTAAAGGAAAGCAAACGGGGTGACTTCAGGGAGGAACCAGACAGGCAGTGCCGCTCTCCCAGAAAGGGCTATAAATCCACTTGCACCCGCAGGTGGAGACACCAATCACCCCAAACCCATCCTGCCCTGACCCTGCCATGCTAATCGGGGAGGGCAGGCACAGACGGGAAGGTATGCTCGCGGTGACAATGCCGTCTGTGGTTTTTCAGAGTTCGCCACGAGCCTGAATAAAGCCTTTCCTGCGGCTCCTGCATCCGCGTGGGCTCAAGCAGGCGCGCAGGGAAACAGGAGGCTCGCGGAGAACGAGCCCAATCCGCGCCCGAGGTTTAATGACAGAGTCTTATGGGTATTAAACAAACACACACATGGCGGAGATATGAAAGGCCCAGGCACCACATTTGCCTGTTAATTCCTAGCACTTTAGTGGTGAAGAACAATAAGTAATTTTCCATATCTTAATTAAACTGGCAGAGTCCTTAAAGACAACATCTCACCCCTAATTCACGCCCCAAATTTGCAA